>NC_053023.1:474488418-474623476 GCF_003073215.2 Triticum urartu
CTCAAGATACCATGGGCACCGGTGAAAGCACAATACAGACCACCCTACAAGCATTCCCATAACGTTTTTTATCTGTTTACCTTATTTTTCTGTATCATCCCTAAAGAATAGGTGACCAGCTGGACAGCATCTACAACGGACTCTATCAGAGTTCGGATCCGTATGCTCATGTAAGGGGCTACTTCCGTCAAGGATTCCCCTCCCCTAGGACGGGCGACGCATATGTGCGACAAAAGGTCCAAAATAACTTTTTGTGGACCACACACTTTATTCTGAGCCTGTACTATTCCCTCTTTCCTCTGATCCCGACCCCGAGCTTGTCAAATAGTCGGGTTCGCGGTTTCTTTTATTATATATATACACACATAAATCTATCATTGGCACATCACTCCGTTCTCAATACACCTCGGCATACCCTGCTAGGGGCTCGGCATGGGACTGAATGAGCTGCCAGTAAAAGTCCGAACATCTCTATAGTGTACTTCGGCGTCGCAAGTTTGGCCTTATATGCATCAGCTCCGAATCATTGTCTTGGGTCAATAGTTGGGTTGCCCGGCTCCTGTGTTTGCTACCCTATGTTTACGCTCTATCGGCTAGGGTAGTAAAGGGAGAACTACTGTGATTGTGCCCTGGCCTAGACCGGATGAGCACCTCAGTAGAGAAAGCCGAAAACTGACTGTCATGATGCGGCGAGAGCTGGTCAACCACTTGACGACTTATTGGAATCTTTAGTGATTCTCCGTGTAACACGAGGGATCTTTTTCAGATCAGATATGTAAGGCACCACACGCCGCATACACACCAGGGGCTATGTCGTAGCCCCACCATAAAACTCCTATGGTTAAGTGAAAGTGTTAACGCCTTATAGTCTGATTGCCTGGTTCGCCGCATTATCACCTCCTTCATAGACCAAGACGTTGGATAAAGAGTGATTAATTCTTTTCTGAACACCCCTGTACTTCCTACGAGGGGGCTGAAGTCGACGACTAGAAAACTTTCAGATTATATTAAAACGACCGCATAGGAGGAATTCAAGCTTTTCGAGCAAAACATAAATAGATTAACTATAAAATTGTCTTTTACAATCATCATACACCTCACTCGAACATTATGTTTTTCAAGCATTGACCCTCTATCAAGCGGGCGGCCTCCAGGACGTCTTCAAAATAACGCTCCGGTTGCAGACGGTCCTTGCCTTCAGGCGGACCCTTCGTTGCAACGTCGATGGCCTTCATCTTTCCCAGAATGTCTTGACTCGGGCAAGGGACATCCGTGCACCTTCAATGCACGTCGATCGCTTTGCAGCATCGATTCACGGCACCACATCGACAAGCTTCTACACCAAACCGAAATAGCTACTCGGCGCAGGCTCGGTTGGCCACAGCCGGATTATAACATCCTTCATGGCAGCGCTAGATACCCTATGAAGTTTGGCCCATTGGGACATCTGTTCATTGAGCAGCAGCGGGCGCTTCGACGCACCGAACTGTGACCAAAAAAGCTTCTCCGTTGCATATCCAGCTCGTGCTTGGTAATATCACGCTGCATTGGAACAACTCTTCGGCAAGTCCAAATACTCGTCCGGAGAACTCCACACTTGGTTCAGCTGAGCATAGTCCGGGTCGCCGAACTTAGTCTGCAATAGAAAAGGCTTTCCAGCCACTATCTCTTTTGCCTGCCGAACCTCCCCACGGAGTGCTCTGGACTCTGATCACGCTTCTCTTGCCTCCCATTGGGCCTTGTCTAGTTCAGCCGTTAAGGATTTATTCTCCTTCTCAAGAAATTCGCAGCGGCTAGTAGCACTCTCCAAAGCGAGTGTCATCGTGGATACCTTCTCCTCGCCCTGGCATCGCGCAGCTTGTTCGGCCTTCAGCTCATCCAATGCTCCTTCAACAGCAGCATCACTAAACCGGGCCCGCTCCTTGGCCCGGATTAGCTCCGCCCGAAGAGCCTCCACGGCGGCAACACCATCTGCATTTCATGCACATTTCATATAAAGCTCTTTCCCGCGTCAAGCACACTGGTGTAAAGAATGCTCGAAATACATACCTTGCGAGTCATCAAGACGTCTGCTGATCAATGCAACGTCATCCTCCGCAATATCCAGCTTTCGCTGCAGTTCGGCCACTTCCGTATTCCGGACAGCCACAGGAGGGGAAGCAGCTTGTATTTCAAATTAACCCAAGGTCAATACCTGAGCATATCTCTTTGATCCTCCGATCTCTTCCTTCGGAAGACAATCCGAGTCTCAGGGGCTACTGCATATACAATAGGTGGATTCTGTCGATAAAATTCAATTTACAGAGCTACATCACAAACCTCAAAACCTCTTCGAAGGCTCGTGAAGGCCTCGTTCAATCCACTCTTCGTGGATAGAACCCTTTTGACCACCATAGCAATCAAGGTACGGTGCTCTTCTGAAATGGATGATCGTCGTAGCAAGCCCGTGACCATTTCCGGTGCTCTTGGGTCTTCGGAAACCGTCACCGGAGTATGGCATTCCTGTGAAGGAACCCGCTTACTTGCCTATAGAATCGCCTCCGGCTGTAAACCGGACGGTTCGGGGACGCCAGCCTTGATCCCGAAACCCCGAGTGACAGAGGCACCGCCTTTGGGTAACGCCTTCTTCGTTTCTTGTACTACTTGGTGTTCGGGAGGAGCCCTTCAGGACGATACCTCGGTATCATCCCCCCTATTGGGCGATGGGGACGGAGAAGGCGTGTCACTCTCCATCATCTCCGGAGGAAGATCTCCCGAGGAGGAGGACGATTGAGAAGCACCAGGCGTTAACCTGAGTGGACGAACATATATCGGATGACTACTTCACTAATAGGAAAAGAATGAGGTGCGTTTAAAGTGCCCCAGCCTCGCTTACGGTTTGCCTCGAGGTTCGTCCTCGACATCGCTTGCCCGGCCCAAGCCGCTCGATGACGGTGTTTTTCCTCTCTTGGAAGGCTTCCCCTCCTGACCTTCAAAGGCGGCCCTCTTCTTGCCTTGGAGGGCTCCCTCTGCACTTTTACCCTTGGGCAAAAGAATTTCGGTTCCCCCAAATGCAGCCACCTGGTACGGTGTCAGAATTAGCATTATCGTCAGCAGGTCGGTCGCAGGGCCTTCGGGAAGAGGCGCCGGACACCAGATTAGCACCGCTTTCTTTATCCAGTCCTGTACGGGGACGGATTGTTCAGTATCTTGTTAAGAGATGCCTGAATGAAAGGCGCTCGGATATCAAGTACTTACCGGAGTGTCCGGATGATTGCAGTCAAGGCCAACGTCTTCGGTGGTGTCCGGCCATTGCTCTTGTTCCCCAAAATATAATTTACACATTCCTTCATGCGTAGTGCTGGAGAAATGCTGTAGAGTCCGCCGCCCTTCTGGTTAAACTCCCACATACGAAGAGGCCGCCGCTGACATGGCAAGACCAGCGGACTAACATTATTTGAACGACGTTCACAAGATCGATGCCCTTCTCGGTAAGGCTTCGGATGCGACTTTGCAGAGTCAGCACTTCATTTACGGATCCCCAGTCCAATCCCTTATTGACCCATGAAGTGAGCTGAATTGGAGAACCAGGTCGGAACGCAGGTGTAGCCACCCACTTGGGGCCCGTGGCTCGTTGATATAAAACCACCCCTGCTGCCATAGGTCGGAAGATTTGGTGAAAGATCCTTCGGGCCAAACCACGCCAGACAGCTTGCCTATTATGACGCTGCCGCACTCTGCCTGCTCCTCCTCTGCCATCTGCGGCCTCACATCAAAGGTCTTGAGCCACAAACCAAAGTGCGGAGGAGTCCGGAGTAAGGCCTCACACGTGACGATAAATGTCGAGACGAGGAGAATAGAGTCCGGGGCCAGATCGTGAAAATCTAGCCGATAGTAGAACATGAGCCCCCGGACAAAGGGGTTGAGCGCGAACCCTAGCCCGTGAAGAAAGTGGGATACAAATACTACCCTCTCGCCAGATCTGGGGGTCGGTATGACTTGCCCTTGTGCCGGAAGCCGATGAAAGATTTCCGGGGTCAGATACCTCGCTACGCGGAGCTTCGCAATATCCTCCTCTATGACAGAAGAAGCCACCCACCGGCCCTGACGGTTGGATCCGGACATGACTAGGGCTAGTGACGATTGTAACCCGAGGGGTGGAACTTGGGGTGGCTGGGGTTGAGGAAGGAGCAAGTTCAAGGGAAGAAGACAAGGCTGGGTCTCTATATAAAGGCCCTGAATACTAGGCGTCTACCCGAGGGTCTCTAAACTTACCTATCACCAAGGAGTTGTACCCAGGGGACGGTTGGGTTACCCATGCCTGCATTAATGAAAATCCCGTAAATAAAGGGACACGATCTCTGCCTTGGCAAGACGTGCCAGTAAAACCGCGCCTCGAGACGTGGGGCGGCTCGCTAGCCGACGGTTGGAAATATTAACCGGGCAGGCATGATACGATGTCATGAATAGTTATCAACAAGTTGGGCTTGTGGGATATTATATTCTCTGCAATTATATACACAGGTCTAGATATATTTACTTCGTCCGAAGACTATTCTGGAGTTCGGAAGGAGGTAACCCGCCTTGCAATGCCGAAGACAAATCTGCGCACCGAACTCCTCGTCATTGAAGCCAGGTTCAGGGGCTACTGAGGGAGTCCTGGACTAAGGGGTCATCGGGCGTCCGGCCTGTTATCCATGGGCCGGATTGATGGGCTGTGAAGATCGAAGACCATACTCGTGTCCGGATTGGAATCTACTTGGCATGGAAGGCAAGCTTGGCGACCGAAGATTCCTTCTTATCTAACCGACTCCATGTAAACCCTAGATCCCCTCGGTGTCTATATAAACCGAAGGGGATAGTACGGAAAGGACAGACACATATACTCATTACCATATTCACATAGGCTAGGCTTCTACAGTTTAGCCATTACGATCTCGTGGTAGATCAACTCTTGTAATACTCATATTCATCAAGATCAATCAAGCAGGAAGTAGGGTATTACCTCCATAGAGAGGGCCCGAACCTGGGTAAACATCGTGTCCCCCGTCTCCTGTTACCATGGATCCTAGACGCACAGTTCGGGACCCCCTACCCGAGATTCGCCGGTTTTGACACCAACAAGGGGGAAGAGCTCCGAGACGACAGAGTGGTGCGTGAGAGAGTTACGGGCAACGAGCCAAGGAAGTTGTGTGCATACGATGAGTGCACCCAAGATATCTAGCTTGCACTAGAGAATCATACATGGTGTGTGAGAGAGACCTATAGATGGAGTATATATGCATGCGAACTAGAAAGACCCCCCCCCCACGCACACACACAAAGAGAGAGAGATAGATGGAGAGAAAGAGATAGGACCAACAAGGTTTGTGTGTTCGATGCGCGCGACAGAATTGAAGTTTGTCAGCGAGAGAGAGAGAGAGCAGAAGTCCGGGAGAGGGGGAGGTCGCGTTTTATGCATCCAAGACTGATATAAACCATGTTTCAATATAAACTTGCATTCAAATATTTAAATTGGAGAACATGTTGTCTGCAATCCACACATGAACGGATATATGCGTATATCAAACAAGTTCATTAATTTGACTTTCAACATGTTCATGGAGTACTATAATACTGTACAACATGCTATTCCATTGAGGTGTTCAATTTTGGATTTAGTTCACTATTTTGACCTGGTGAACTAGCTATTTCATTGAATCGAGATATTTCATTTTGGGTTTGATTCCCGTTTTTGAGTGGGTCAACTATTTGTCATATAGTAAATCGCTAGCAATGAGCATGTAAAAACACATTACTCCCGAGCATCATCTCTCCATCTAAAAAAGAAGTGGCAAGCTAATATTTCTAAATTTGATTCCAATCGACTTGGTAAGGTAGACTTGGATGCTCGTTCTCCCAAATTTTGAACGAACCGTTAAACATCCTCTGCTCGGTGGAATTCGCCCGAGCAAATAAATGGAGGCACGAAATTACCGTCCTATGTAGGAGACGCATTAATTGGCCCGTTGTGCACCGAGGGTAGGTTCATAACTTCATCCAAGCGCGCCTTCTCCTAGGCCGAAATGGCATGTGCCGAATAATTCATAAACCATGGTCGGCAAAACATGCTCTTCTCGCCTGAAATATCTCACGCCCACTATTTCAAAACACACTCTCCTCGCCCGAAATCGCTCGCGCCCACTATATTTCAAAACACACCCTCCTCGCCCGAAATCGCTCCTGCCCACTATTTGGGGAGAAGCAAAGTTACTCTACTATCCCCGACCCTCAGTACACAGACCCAAGCCGAGAAGCCTAAACGCAGGGGTAGAACTGTAACTCCCCCTCACATTTCAGACAAATGCGTTTGTAAAACATGGTTCCACTCCCCTCCCAATCCCCCCATTCATACCTCGTGGGCACCAAATCACCTTCTCCCTGATAGCTCCCTTCTCCCGAGCCGTGAAACCTCACCCCTCCTCCATGGCGCCCCCGGCCGCACCAATTTCATAGCCGCCCTCCTCCCTAATGCCGGAGACGCCATCCATTTGCCGTCGTGCACTGGGCCATGTGCCTCTTACTCCGTGCTGCTGGAGCTGCCTCGACGACGGCCGCATGAACTGTACCGGAGCCGATTCACCCCCGTTGTTGTTCACGGCGCCGGAGCGGCTCCAACTTCGAATTCGTCCAAAGTCTCGGCGCTGCTTCCCCGTAGCCGTCGACCATCGCGACATTGTTGTTTCCCTGCCGCCGGTGGCCACCGCAACCGCACCGGCCTCACCGACTCAGCAGCTGGACCTGCCTACTTCACCATGCCGCCAGATAAGTCGCACCCTCATCTCAAATCACTTTATTTAGGCATTAGTTGTCTGAATTTTTCTTCTGGCCCAATCGATTCCCAATGGGAAGCAGCACCCCTCGAGGCGGCGGATCTCCTAGGCTGCCGGTTAGCTGGTGTCTAACGTAAGGGTGCGGGGCCGCAAGTTCGACGCGGAAGCAGCGCTTAGATGGCTATCTTAGAGTTGTGTGGGTTCAAGGTACTGCCGCCGCAGGATCTGGTTGACGGGGAGTCTTTGTGGATTGGCCCGGGGGCGGCGCAACCACGGCAGTGCAGTGGGGCAGGGAGCAGGGTTTTGGCCGGTGACGAAGCTATGTACCTAGGGTAGGGTCATGGATCTGTCCAAGATACCCTCCCCAAGGACATCTCTAAAAGAACCAGAAGTAGTCGAAGAGAAATCATCATCCACTCGACCAAGAAGCTATGTTCCACTCGACAGCCTTGAAGACACTCGACCATGCGAACAACCATTCGACCATCAAAAGATGTGATGCCACTCACTCCACAATGGTCGAGATTTAAATCATAGCTTTAATAATCATTTATAGCACTTTACTCCGGACGTTACCAGTAACGCTCCTCCTTTATGAACATTGAACCATGTGTAACGGAGGGGAGCTGGGGTCCTGGCGCACTCTATATAAGCCACCCCTCTCCTCTGGGACAAGGGTTCGCACCTTTTGTAATTCACATGCATATATCCAGTCGACCGCCTCCGGGCTCCGAGACGTAGGGCTGTTACTTCCTCCGAGAAGGGCCTGAACTCGTAAAACTCGTGTGTACAACTCCTCCATAGCTAGGATCTTGCCTCTACATTCCTACCCCCTATTCTACTGCCAGGCTTAGAACCATGACAGTTGGCGCCCACCGTGGGGCAGGTGTCTTAGCGACTTGTTGGAGAAGTTGCAATTTTTCCGATCCCCCTCATCATGGTCCCAGGCGGAGGTTTGGCTGAGGGTCGCGAGATCCGTCTCAGTGCGCTCGTGTTTGTCGCCGACGACTCCGCTTGGCTTCAGGAGGCTCCACTCGACGTCGACGCACTCCCCGCCCGTGGGGCGATGCACTTTCGTGCGTGCGTCTGCGGCGTCCTCCTGCGGTAGCCGTCGATCCAGTATAAGTCGGCTCCAGCAGCTTTCCCCCTCCCTGCGGACCACCGGAGCAAACGTTCCGGTCGGTCGAGGCTTCAGCGGTGGGTGAGGCATGCGATGGCCCGCTAGTCGGCCACCCCTCAAGTCGCGTCAATCGAGCCTGACGAAACTCTCTACGGCTTGTTCGATCTGTCGACTGGCTCCGTAGAGACTGCATCCGAGTGCGACAGCAGTGACCTAGCGGCAGAAGTTTTGATGGTCAATGGACCACGCGGTCCTCCTGGCTTCACCCGTGAAGACGGAGGTGATGGGGACGGCGATCCGTCGCGCGTTCATGAAGAGTACCGCCCCAAACCCCTCTCTTCGCAGCAGAGGGAGGAACTTCGCTGCCGGAACATGGATGCACTGCATACTCCTATAGTTGGAGAAACCCCTGAGGCCCAGGCCTTGGAGCAGGCGCGCTTGGCCAACTTGGCTGAGCGCACTCGACTGGAGAACCTCCAGCGTGCACTCGACGATCGCGCTCGGCAGCATGCTCCCGAATCCAGTCGACGCCAACTTTTTCCACCTCCGACTCAGGTATACCGAACCCCGATCCAAAATCTAGCAGCTGCTGCCCGGATAGCGGAGTCGATCCAACCTTCCCAGTCAGAAGCTGGCCGAGGTCTGGTGCAGATCCGAGCTTTGCTCCGGGCGGCGGGAGAACAGAATACAGCCGTATCTCAATCACGGAATAGGATCCATAGCAGATCCATGGTTGCAGACACAGTTCAGTCGGCCCACAGCCCAAGATCGTCCCCGAGGCATGAAGGACGTGGAGATCGACGAGATCAGTACATAAACCGTGAGCAGTATGATCACCGAGTCGATCGCGATGATCATCGTCGAGTGCCCACGCCTCCCCCAAGGAGTGGGTCGTACGTGCCTCGGCAACATGAAGACTGGCGCCCTCACGGTATTGGGCGAGGGATTCTAGTCGACCCCAGGGAGTCAGGCCTTGATGCAAGATCTATTCTCGTTCGGGTCTTGGTCGACAGAAACAGAGATCACCGAGAGGGCCATGACAGGGATCCGCAAACCAGCAGCAGGGTGCATGTCTTAGGTCCAAAGTGCTTCAGCAGAGCCATCAGGGCTGCAGTGATTCCCCCCAACTTCAGGTTGGCGACTGGAGTCAGTAAGTTCACTGGTGAGTCCAAGCCTGACACTTGGCTTGAAGACTACCGGATGGCTGTCCAGATTGGTGGCGGCAATGATGAAGTGGCCATGAAACACCTTCCTCTGATGTTGGAGGGCTCGGCTAGAGCATGGCTGAATCAGTTGGCATCTAGCAGTATTTATACTTGGGAAGATCTCGCCTGAGTGTTTTTCAGAACATTCGAGGGCACTTGCAAACGGCCAGCAGGTTTGACGGAATAACAGTGTTGTGTTCAGAAACCGAATGAAACTTTGAGGGATTATATCCACAGATGGATCACCCTGCACCACCACACCAAAAAAGATGAAGAGGGTAATTTCATTTATCTAAAGCACACCACTCGGTAGTGTTGACTCCTAATCCAGCAATTCCGAGAGAAACAGCCCAAGGAAAAGGAGAAGGAAGCAGACAAGGCTGAGGATGAGGAAGAAGATGATGATGGTTATCCCCATGTGAATTCCACTCTGATGATTTTCATTGACGTGGAGAGCAAAAGTCGATTGAAAGTCATCAACAGAGAAGTGAACATGGTCGCTCCGGTGACACCCAATTATTTGAAGTGGTCACAGACTGCCTTTACATTTGACCAGTCTGATCATCCAGCGCACATAGCCACCCCTGGGAGGCAAGCACTAGTGGTCGACCTGGTGGTCGAAGGCACCCGACTGATAAAGGTCCTGATGGATGGTGGCAGTGGCCTGAACATACTGTATGCAGAGACGTTGAAGGGGATGGGCATTCCGATGTCCAGGCTCAGTGAAAGCAATATGAGTTTCCATGGGGTCATTCCAGGCAAGAAGGCTGCATCACTCGGCCAGATTGCTCTCGACATGGTTTTTGGTGATTCCAAGAATTACCGCAAAGAAAAGTTGACATTTGAAGTTGTGGATTTCCAGAGTGCCTATCATGCCATTCTGGGAAGGCCACCTTATGCATGTTTTATGGCTCGACCATGTTACGTGTACCTCAAATTGAAGATGCCTGGTCCCAAAGGGGTGATCACTATCACTGGTAATCAGAAGAAGGCAGAAGAGTGCTTCCAGAAGGGTTCGAAGATCGCTGATGCACAGATGGCCGTGGCAGAATTGCAAGAATACCAGAAAAATGCAGATCCGAGTGATTTGTTGCGAGCCAAGAAGCCAGCCACAGATTCAGCATTCCAGTCGTCTCCAAATAGGAAGAAGCGCTCATCCAGTTCCTCCGTGAGAACTGGGACATCTTTGCATGGAAACCTTTGGACATGCCGGGTGTTCCCAGGGGACTGGTTGAGCATCGTTTGTGAGTCGACCCAAAAGCGAAACCAGTCAAAGAACATCTTCGACGGTCCGCCGTACAGAAGAGAAAGGCAATTGGTGAAGAGGTGGCTCGGCTTTTGGCAGCTGAGTTTATCTGAGAGATTTACCACTCCGAGTGGTTAGCCAATGTTGTCATGGTCCCAAAGAAGGACGACTCACTTCGCATGTGCATTGACTTCAAGCATATCAATCGGGCCTGCCCAAAAGATCACTTTCCTCTCCCCCGCATCGACCAGATAGTCGATTCGACTGTAGGGTGCGAGCGTTTGTCCTTTTTGGACGCCTACTCCGGGTACCACCAGATCCGTCTGTACGGACCCGACGAGATGAAGACAGCTTTCATCACCCCGTTTGGGTGCTTCTGTTATGTCACAATGCCATTCGGTTTGAAGAACACTGGAGCCACATTCATGCGGATGATTCAGAAGTTCCTGCTCACTCAGATCAGTCGGAATGTGGAAGCATACATGGATGACATTGTGGTCAAGTCAGGTAAAGGTTCCGACCTACTGACTGACCTTGCTGAAACCTTTGCCATCCTCAGAAGGTATGATATCAAGCTTAATCCATCAAAGTGCACGTTTGGAGTTCCGAGCGGAAAATTACTCGGTTTTCTCGTTTCCGAACGAGGGATCGATGCTAACCCAGAGAAAGTGGGTGATGTACTCCGAATGAAACGCCCATTGCGTGCGCATGATGTCTAGAAGCTTACTGGTTGCTTGGCCTCCCTAAGTCGATTCATTTCTCGCCTCGGTGAAAAGGCACTGCCTCTTTACCAACTGATGAAGAAATCAGATAAGTTCGAGTGGACTCCTGAAGCTGATGCAGCATTTGCATAGCTAAAAGCCCTGCTTTCCACCCAGCCGGTGCTTGCTGCCCTAATCAGCAAAGAGCCTTTACTGCTTTATATAGCAGCCACTGGACAAGTCGTCAGTACGGTACTTACAGTCAAGCGGGAAGAAGAGGTAAAAGCCTACAAAGTTCAGCGCCCAGTTTATTATATTTCTAAAGTTCTGACTCCGTCAAAGCAGAGATATTCGCACTATCAGAAGCTCATTTATGGAATTTACATGACCACGAAGAAGGTTGCACACTATTTCTCTGATCACTCTGTTACAGTCGTCAGCGACGCTCCATTGTTAGAGATTCTGCACAACAGAGACGCAACTAGACGAGTGGCAAAATGGGCGATTGAACTCCTTCCCTTGGATGTCAAGTTTGAGGCAAAGAAAGCTATCAAGTCCCAAGCAATAGCAGATTTCCTCGCCGAGTGGATCGAACAGCAACTGCCGACTCAAGTTCACTCGGAGCACTGGACCATGTTCTTTGATGGATCCAAAATGCTGAATGGTTCTAGTGCTGGGGTAGTACTGGTATCCCCCCGAGGAGACAAGCTCAGATATGTCCTCCAGATTCACTTTGGTTCCTCCAACAATGAAGCAGAATATGAAGCACTCTTGTATGGGTTGCGCATGGCCATCTCACTCGGCGTCCATCGCCTCATGGTCTACGGCGACTCAGATTTGGTAGTCAATCAAGTGATGAAGGAGTGGGACGTCAGAAGCCCAGCCATGACTGTTTACTGCAACGCGGTGAGAAAGTTGGAAAAGAAGTTTGAGGGGTTAGAGCTTCATCACATACCCCGACTGAAAAATCAAGCAGCCGATGACCTAGCAAAGATAGGATCCAAGAGGGAAGCCATTCCCAGCAATGTGTTTTTGGAACATATTCACACGCCGACAGTTTAGGAAGATCCTTTTACTGAAGAGCCCCCACAGCCTAAGAGCGCCACAGATCCGACTGAAGTCGAGGTCCCGGCCGTGGTCGACCTAATCATGGAGGTTCTGGTCATTACTCCCGACTGGACAGTGCCGTACATTGCGTACATCCTTAGGAAGGAACTCCCAGAGGACAAAGAAGAGGCTCGACAGATCGTCCGTCGATCCAAGGCCTTTACTGTGATCAGAGGGCAATTGTTCAGGGAAAGCGTGTCTGGAGTCGGTCAGAAATGCATAACGCCAGAAGAAGGTCGAATGATCCTCAATGACATCCACTCGGGGACCTGTGGTCACCATGCGTCCTCTCGGGCCATCGTGGCTAAAGCATACCGAGCCAGATTCTATTGGCCACGAGCAAATGAAAAGGCGAAATATATAGTCGACGGATGTGAAGGCTGCCAGTTTTACTCCGACATGTCTCACAAGCCAGCGTCAGCCCTGAAGACCATTCCCCTCGTCTGGCCCTTTGCTGTTTGGGTACTGGATACGGTTGGACCACTGAGAACTGGTAGGAGCAGCTTCACTCATGTGCTCGTTGCAGCCGACAAGTTTACCAAATGGATCGAAGCTAAACCTATCAAGAATCTTGAAGCCAGCACTGGTGTCAGTTTTATCACAGAATTGACATTCAGATATGGAGTCCCTCACAGCATCATCACGGACAACGGATCGAATTTCGATTCTGATGAGTTTAGAGCTTTCTGCGCTTCTCAAGGCACACGAGTCGACTATGCTTCAGTCGCTCACCCGCAGTCGAATGGACAAGCATAAAGAGCCAATGGCCTAATTCTCAAAGGATTGAAACCCCGACTGATGCGTGATCTCAAACACGCAGTAGGCGCTTGGGTCGATGAACTTCCGTCAGTTATGTGGGGTTTGAGGACAACTCCCAACCGGTCGACAGGACGAACTCCTTTCTTTTTGGTCTATGGAGCTGAAGTTATTCTACCAAGTGACCTGCTCCACAACGCACCCCGAGTCGAGCTTTTCTCTGAAGAAGAAGCAGAGCAGGCCCGGTAAGATTCAGTCGATCTCCTAGAGGAGGAAAGAGAGATGGCCTTGATTTGGTCGACAATCTATTAGCAAGACTTGCGTCGATTCCACGCCAGAAACATGAGAAGTCGAGCCTTCCAAGAAGGAGACCTGGTTCTTCGAGTGGATCAACAGAAACCACACTCGCCCCAGCTTGGGAAGGCCCCTTCATCGTCACCAAAGTTCTCCACAATGGAGCATACCATCTTTACAGTGTTGAGCATCAGAAGGACGAGCCACGAGCCTGGAACGCGGAGCTGCTCCGCCCCTTTTATACTTAAGCACTCGTTCGAGTAAAATGTAATAAGAAGTACCTTTGTAATTTGTTCATCAAAGACAAGAGCTTTTCAGTCTTCTCGCTTGATTGTTGTTGCTTTTATTTAGCTCTGAAATCCCCCAGTGGGTGGGCTTAGCCGCGAATCCGTTTCGCTTAAGTTCGAAAGAAAATCCTACCGAGTGGTGAGCAATCCTCCCACTCGGGGGCTTAACTACAGTCCAGTACTCGCCTAAGTTCTCTCACTCGGAGACTTAGCTGTAGTCTGGTACTCGCCTAAGTTTGAAAAAATCCTACCGAGTGGTGAGCAATCCTCCCACTCGGGGGCTTAGCTGCAGTCCAGTACTCGCCTAAGTTCTCTCACTCGGAGACTTAGCCGCAGTTCGGTACTCGCCTAAGTTTGAAAAAATCCTATCGAGTGGAGAGCAATCCTCCCAGTCGGGGGCTTAGCTGCAGTCCAGTACTCGCCAATATCTCTCACTCGGAGACTTAGCTATAGTCCGATACTCGCCTAAGTTTGAAAAAAAATCCTACCGAGCGGAGAGCAATCCTCCCACTCGGGGGCTTAGCTGCAGTCCAGTACTCGCCTAAGTTCTCTCACTCGGAGACTTAGCTGCGGTCCTATTCTCGCCTAAGTTTGAAAAAATCCTGCCGAGTGGAGAGCAACCCTCCCACTCGGGGGCTTAGCTACAGTCTAGTACTCACCTAAGCCCTCCCACTCAGAGGCTTAGTTGCAGTCCAGTACTTGCCTAAGTTTAAAAATCTTACCAAGTGGAGAGCAACCCTCCCACTCGGGGGTTTAGCTGCAGTCTAGTACTCGCCTAAGCTCTCCCACTCGGAGGCTTAGCTGCAGTCCGGTACTCGCCTAAGTTTGTAAAATCCTACCGAGTGGGGAGCAACCCTCCCACTTGGAGGTTCAGAGCTACGCCACAAGTACAACGTGCGCTCCATCCCTATCCGCAAGGACGATGAGGTGCAGGTCGACTACAACCTTCTCCTTTGGAGCTACGCCACAAGTACAACATGCGCTTCATCCCTATCCGCAAGGACGACGAGGTGCAGGTCGACTGCAACCTTCTCCTTCGGAGCTACGCCACAAGTACAACATGCGCTCCATCCCTATCCGCAAGGACGACGAGGTGCATGTCGACTGCAACCTTCTCCTTCGGAGCTACGCCACAAGTACAATGTGCGCATCATCCCTATCCGCAAGGACGACGAGGTGCAGGTCGACTGCAACCTTCTCCTTCGGAGCTACGCCACAAGTACAACGTGCGCTCCATCCCTATCCGCAAGGACGACAAGGTGCAGGTCGACTGCAACCTTCTCCTTTAGAGCTACGCCACAAGTACAACGTGCGCTCCATCCCTACCCGCAAGGGCGACGAAGCGCAGGTTGACTGGGGTCGCCACCTCAGAGTTGCATCTCCAGCACAAAGACTATTCCGAGCAGAGAACAAAGTCCACTTGAAGGCAAAACGCAAGCATATTCGGAAATAAACCAAATTCGGATAAAACCTAAGGTTCCAAGCAGCAAGCCAAAAGTATTCGAGCATCAAGCCCAAAGGAGTTTAACGGTTACAACAACCACTCAGCATTCCGAGGCAAATTTAAAGCAGATTCAAGTCTCATAAGTTTGTTCACTCGGCAGGAGGAGGGCTGGCAGGCTCGACGAATTCGTCCAGGTGGATCCCATCCGCGATCCGAGTGGCAGCAGCGATGAAAGTATCCATGAAGGACTGGAAGTCATGCTTTTTGGTGTTAGAGACCTTGATCGCCGCCAGCTTGTCTTCACGAGCTTCCTTGCAATGGACTTGCACCAAGGACAGCGCCACGTCAGCACCACACCGGGCGTAGGACTTCTTCCATTCCTGTACTCCGTCAGGGATCTCGTTGAGTCGAGCCATCAGGGATTCCAGGTCATTTTGAAGCATCGCCCTTGGCCAAAGCAATGAGTCGACTCGTGAGACTGCTTCCTTCAGGCGCGCGAGGTAGCTTGTGACGCTGGCGACAGGAGACTCCAGTCGGAGCACGTTCATTGCAGTTTCGTCGCAAACTGGAGAAGCGATAGGATCCAGACCCGTCTTGACCTTTCTAGTTTCCTCGTCAAAGTCTTGGCAGAATTCTACAGCCAAAAATTAGTGAGTCGACCGGATAGGATCCGTTCGCAAGCATCAACACAGTCGGTTTAAAAGAAATACCTTCCAGCATAAGATAAAGCTTCTTGGCGAGAGTTCTCAAATAAGCCTCCGTGTCATTCCTCTTGTGGACCACAGACTCCAGCTTTTCGTTCAGGGTAATTGTGTCCTTCTTCAGACGAGTCACCTCTCGGTTAGACTCGTTGAACAAGACTTCAGCTTGGTCACCTCCCCTTCCAGTGCTTTGACTGAAGCCAGCTTCTGGTCTGCGAGGGCAGTTTTATCTTGGGCTTCCTTCTGTGCAGCGGCGAGGTCCGAGTCCTTCTTCTCCAGAGCCAACTTCATTTTCTCTGCAAAAGAAGAAATCAGATCAGACAAGAGCTCGAAGAAATGTTTTTAAAAAAGACAGTCGACAGGCAGTTACCTTCCATACAAGCAGCTTTGTCTTGAGCTTTCTTCAGATTCTGTTGGGCCAACTCCAAGTCGAGGTTGAGTTGCCTCTGCTTCTCCTCAAGTTCAGCAAACATGGAAATGAGAGTATAAGACTTCTGCAGAAGGCAAAAGACGTGTCAATCGACAAGATCAAAGGTTGTTCACTTCCGAGTGGATAAAACTTAAAGAAGTTCGCTTAGACCCCAGCCGACTGCACACAGTCGACTACGGTCTCGGGGGCTACACCCAGCGGGTGCACTTGGCGTGCCCCCGCTGATTAAATCCAAGCTCGACCGGTCCGCCCGGGTCAAGTCAAAAAAACTGTTCAGACCCCAGTCGACTGCCAGCAGTCGACTGCGGTCTCGGGGACTACACCTAGTGGGTGCACTTAGCGTGCCCCCACCGGTTCAGATCCTACTCGACCGGTCCACCTGAGTCGAGTGGAAGAAAAGAAAGGAAGGTAGAACTCAGACCCCAGTCGACTGCCAGTAGTCGACTGCGGTCTCGGAGACTACACCCAGTGGGTGCACTTAGCGTGCCCCCACCGGTGCAGATCCTACTCGCCCAGACCGAGTGGAAGAACACAACTGCCAAAGGAAACAAAACACCTAGTGGGCACACTGATTCGACGTAAACAACAGGAGATTGTATAGAAAAAAAATTCGGGTAGCATATCCTGATAGAACAAGGACAGTCGAAAAGTCTACTTACATGGACATTGGCCCGGAGAGCAGCGCTGGCGCCGTAGGCAGCCTGGCTATTCTCATGCACAGTCTTCATCCGCTCCATCATCACGTCAGCCTGTCGGATGGCTTCCGCAGCCGCTTCCGACTGATTGTCCGGAACGGGGTAGCTGGTGAAGAAGAGAGTAGACGACCCAGGTGCAGCAGCTTGGACCTCCGAGGCGTGAGATGGGACGACTGAAGGAATCACCGGAACATTCGACGGTGCGGGGCGCTCACTCGACAAGGGTACGGCGAAGGTTACAGAGGCCCCGCCCACGTCTTCGGATTGATAGACGGTTGGTGTTGTCGTTGGTCCCTGCTGAGTCGCCTTTTTATTCTTCCTGGGCCTAGGAGCCACATCTTCATCGTCATCTGGGAGATCGATGACGTTGGGCGGAGCTGCGGAGAAGATCAGTCGACTCTAAAGTAAACCGCCAGAATTCAATTGACCGAGTAGTCAAGAGCAAGATCATAAGAGTTCTTACCTGGGTTAGAGGTGACCGCATCTTCCATCTCCTCGTCTCGGTACTGGAGATAAGAGGTTCCTGATGTAGCAGCACTTCAAAGACCCGCACCCAGTCGGTTACTTTTTGTTGCTCGAGTCGACGAAAAGAACAAGTCAGATGATTACCCGGAGATGGTAGGGATGGTCACTTTGATCCTGGGCAGAGCTTTTGGCAGTTTGGAGGAGGTGGCTTTCGGTGCTTTTGGCGCTGGAGGCGGCACAACCTTGGGCTGCTTCGGAGCCTTCTCAATCGGCGCTGGGGAAGACGTCCTGGGGCGCTTAGAAGACTGCCCAGTCGGCGCGGTCACCAGGTCCGGAGTGCTCGCCGGGTCGTGAGCGTGTTTGGATCTCCTCTCCCTGCGATGAGGCGAGTCGACCTGTTCGTCATCAGTCGATTCGTCGCTCTCCTCGTCCTCCTCGGCATCCGAGCGCCACTCGTCACTCTCGCCCCCACTTGCTCCTTCCTCGACATCTTGCTCCTGCACTCCATTGGGCATCGAGTACATGTCAATGAGGGCCTGAAAAGACAACGATCAAAAGAAATTCAGTCGACCATCAACAAGGTGTCACAAAGTGAATCGGAAAGATACTTGGTAAAACAGAATCATACCTGCTCCGGCTGGCGCGAGTGGTCGAATGGAATCACCCTCCTAGACCCCCAGGGGTTGTCTTTGTTGCTGGTGATTCCCATCAGCCACTTCTCCAAGATGTCCTCGCCGACGTCCTCCGGGTGGATCCGAGTGGAGTCCTCGAGTCCAGAGTACGTCCACATCGGATGATCATGGGCCTGAAGCGGTTGGATGCGTCGACCGAGAAAGACCTCCAGCAGGTCCATCCCAGTCACCCCGTCGCGGACGAGTTGGACGACCCGCTCGACCAGAACCTTGACCTGCGCCTTCTCTTCTGGGACCACCTTCAGGGAGGAGGGCTTCTCCACTCGAGCCAGATAAAAGGGAGGAAGTCCAGTCGACTGACCCGGGGTTGGTTGGTCCTTACAGTAAAACCAAGTCGACTGCCAGCCCCGGACCAAGTCGGGAAGGATCATTGCTGGGAAGGTGCTCTTGTTCCTCATCTGGATCCCCAGGCCCCCGCACATCTGGATCACATGCGTCCTCTCATCACTCGGATTGGCCTTTTTGACCGACTAGGAGCGGCAGGTGAAGATGTGTTTGAAAAGACCCTAGTGCGGTCGACAGCCCAAGAAATTTTCACACATTGACACAAAAGCAGCCAGATAGACTATGGTGTTTGGAGTGAAGTGGTGGAGCTAAGCCACAAAGAAGTTCAAAAAGCCCCGAAAGAAAGGATGGGGAGGCAGAGAAAATCCGCGATCGACATGGGTGGCGAGGAGAACGCACTCACCCTCCCTTGGCTGCGGCTCGGTCTCGTTCCCCGGGAGCCGCGTCGATTTGTGGGGGATCAGTCCCCCCTCCACCAGGTCGTCGAGGTCATCCTGGCTAATCGTCGAGCGGATCCAGTTGCCCTAGATCCAGCCCGGCGGCAGGCCGGATCTCAACGAGGATCCGCCCCGGCTGGTCCACTTGCCCTTCGCCTTCGCGGTCGCCTTCTTCACGCGCTCCAGCGCCACCGTCTTATCTTTTCCCATGGCGGCGGGTCGAGTTCGAGCGAGGGTTCGGTGAAGAGAGCAGAAGCGAGCATGGCGGAGAGGTCGAAGGAAGAAGAAAAGAGAATGGGAGCGCACAGGGCAGAGACCCGGTCCGGTGCCTTTTATAAGGTCGTTCCCCGAGTGACTGACTGGTAGGCCCAGACGATCTAAACAAATCCCGCAACAGTCGCGCGCGTAGTACGTGGCGAAAAAGGTGGCGTGGAGATCGAGGAGACTTGCCTAATCCATCCCGATTACCACGACCCCGCCCATCTGGCGCGCTTCCCGAAATTCGAATCCCGCGAAATCCGCGGAGAGCAGAGCAACTTGTCAAACTGAAAACGTCCTCTACACTATCATTCGGAATTCTACCGTGAAAATTCACTCGACAAACACCAAGAATGGACCAAGGCGACTGAAGAAGAAGTTGACATTGTCTCCTCAGTTCATGGCTTCAGAACAAGTTATACTCACAGCACGAAGAATGAGTTGGAAGTGTTCTCAACTCCTTCCCCACTCAAACCCTGATCCATTAGAGGGCTAATGACGAAGCTATGTACCTAGGGTAGGGTCATGGATCTGTCCAAGATACCCTCCCCAAGGACATCTCTAAAAGAACCAGAAGCAGTCGAAGAGAAATCATCATCCACTCGACCATGAAGCTATGTTCCACTCGACAGCCTTGAAGACACTCGACCATGCGAACAACCATTCGACCATCAGAAGATGTGAAGCCACTCACTTTGCAACGGTCGGGATTTAAGTCATCGCTTTAATAATCATTTATAGCACTTTACTTCGGACGTTACCAGTAACGCTCCTCCTTTATGAACATTGAACCCTATGTAACGAAGGGGAGCTGGGGTCCTGGCGCACTCTATATAAGCCACCCCTATCCTCTGGGACAAGGGTTCACACCTATTGTAATTCACACGCATATATCCAGTCGACCGCCTCCGGGCTCCGAGACGTAGGGTTGTTACTTCCTCCGAGAAGGGCCTGAACTCGTAAAACTCATGTGTACAACTCCTCCATAGCTAGGATCTTGCCTCTACATTCCTACCCCCTATTCTACTGTCAGGCTTAGAACCACGACAGCCAGGGCCACGGACGGCGGAGGCAAGCTGTTTTGCCATTGGTCGCTGGCTCTTCGGGGAAGATTCCTAACTGTGTCAGCCGGGAGGCACAAGACGGCCATCAAGCCATCCGGCGTAGATCGGACAGTAACAAAATAAAATAAAATCATGTGACCCCAATTTAGTCTCAGTCAACAGACGTGTGATCACTCTCGTACCTTGATGTTGATCTCTTAGTGTATTTCTTCAGATCAAAGAGATGTGTCGTTCTTAACATTATGCGTTATCTGCATCTTCAGCCACACTGTCTTCCGACTCACCACAGCTGCTCCAACAAGGGAAGCATACACCAGAAGGGAGCTATAGTCCCCACTCAACAGTTCCCTGCATTGTATGCGCGTGCCCGACATGGACAACCACAACAACTGCAGGGCCATCGACAAGTCAGCACATGATGCTCACTCCTATGGATGGCGGCCAGATAGGTTGTACCCTCATCTTACTTGTGTGCAACATTTATGGCTTTGTTATTCATCTAAGCATGGAAAATAGGTTATCACATTTCACTGTATATTCATGCTGATCTCTTACGGGTCTTGTTCAGGAGTTAACGTTGTTCCATAGTTTAGCTAAGATACTTGTTCTCTAGGTAACGTTGTTCCATAGTTATCATCCATCAGCCAATGCTATCCCACAGGCTGGTGATTATAGTATTATACCACTTCTAGTATTGCCTATGTTGTTCTTTAATACTTTTGTGTGCCATCTAGTTAATCTCGAGTACAAACGATACATATTCTGTAGCTTTCATCTGTGTTCTCCCTTTAGTTTTTGAGACCTGTTGCTGCTAGTTAACCCCTAGTCCTACTATTTTTGTCGTCTCCTATAGGCACTCATTACATAAATCTAACTACTAGTTGTCTTCCATGCATGTCAGATATAATTGCACACACTGATATATCCACAAGAACCTCACCGAGCAATGTAAAGGCCAATAAACTTGAGGTCAATGATACCGAATATGATGGAACATGTAAAGGCAGTTCTTCAGAAGACTTGTAGAAAGATGTTGAATCCTCTTCACCCCACAAGGTCCTTGCTCTAACTTCACCCGTGATATGGGTACAACATGCATATAATGTCCTGGAGTGTGTCTACTCTGTTGCAATGCCATGTGCTTAGCATGCTGATCATGCATGTAAATATGTCATGCCTTCCTATTTTTCAGTACCTATTCTATTCATGATAACATGTTTTAAAATTCAAGTACTATCATTATACTCTATCGCAATGCCATCTGCTTAATTTGGACATCATGCTTCTAAATATCTTATGCATTGTTATTCATCAGTATGTACTTCATCTGTCTACCATACCATGTTTTTTTACATTGAAGTGTTGTTCTAGTGCTCTGTTGCAATGCCATCTTAGTTTCCCAATCATACACGTGTACTTTGCCTTAGTTTTTTCTGTACGTATTCCGCTAGCATACAGCTTTACATTCAACTTGTGCTTTTTTTACTGTGTTGTCCTGTCGTATCCCTAGCTCTTACACCATACTCCCTCCGTCCGGATTACATGTTGCCGAAATGGATAAAAAGGGATGTATGTAGAACTGAAATACGCCTAGACCCATCCATTTTTTCCGGATGGAGGGAATACATGTCAATATGTCATGCCTTTCTATTCTTCAGTACCTATTCCATCTCTCTGATGTAGCATGTTTATAATTGAAGCACCATTCTTCTATACAAGGCATGCAAGGGGGAGACGACTACGTTAGAATCTGAAGGGTTAAAAACTAGGTCTTTGCAAAAGATCCAAACGCCAGGAGATAATAAACCAACTCCAGTTTATATAGATATTGCTCCACCACAGAGAAACCCAACTCCTACTGATAATAAGCAGATTCCAGTGGCCAAAGAACTAGTCCGCTCCAGTCCAGCAAAAATATGTCAACTCCATTCTAAGAAGCGTGTGCGTATCCTTGCATCATGAAATTTTATAGCATGTTGATCATATTTTCTACATGTTTCTTACCCATCTCTCTTTTAGAAAATAAGCTTAACAGATAGAAGAATTTCTGCACTGGTATCGTCTGTGAGGAAAGATTCTTGCAGGAATTCTCTCACTCCAATGTAGATGTAAGTACCTATTGTATATCACTATATTTTTACATCAGCATGTATTTTGTTAATCGACGTGAATCCAACCTTTATCTGATCTAAATTTAGTTGTAGCAAAATGTATGATTAAAGGCCACAATGTTGATTTTTGTAAGGAAAACTGCCTGGTAGTTTTGCATCCTGAGTTGCATGAGTGTACTATCTCATATCAGTGGCTTTGATTACTTTGGTTCTGTAGTGGGTTTTCAGTGTTTTTTACTGTGTTGTCCTGTCGTATCAATAGCTCTTACATCATACTCCCTCCGTCCGGATTACATGTCGCAGAAATGGATAAAATTGGATGCATCTAGAACTGAAATACGCCTAGACCCATCCATTTATTTCCGGATGGAGGGAATGCATGTCAATATGTCATGCCTTTCTATTCTTCAGTACCTATTCCATCTCTACTGTAGCATGTTTTATAACTGAAGCACCATTCTTCTATATAAGGCATGCAAGGGGAAGACGGCTATGTTAGAATCCGAAGGGTTACAAACCAGGTCTTTGTAAAAGATCCAAACACCAGGAGACAATAAACCAACTCCATTTTTCATAGATACTGCTCCAGCACAGAGAAACCCAACTCCCACTGATAATAAGCAGATTCCAGTGGCCAAAGAACTAGTCCGCTCCAGTCCAGCAAAAGAATGTCAACTCCATTCTAAGAAGCGTGTGCGTATCCTCGCATCATGAAATTTTATAGCATTCTGATCATATTTTCTACATGTTTCTTACCGATCTCTCTTTTAGAAAACAAGGTTAAATGATAGAATATTTCCTTCATTGGGATTGTATTCGAGGAAAATATCTTGCGGGAATTCTCTGTGCTCCAATGTTGATGTAAGTACCTATTGTATATCACTATATTTTTACATCAGCATGTATTTTGTTAATCGGCGTGAATCCAACCTTTGTCTGATCTAAAATTAGTTGTAGCAAAATGTTAAAGGCGCCAATGTTGATTTTTGTAAAGAAAACTGCCTGGTAGTTTTTCATACTGAGCTGCATGAGTATACTATCTCATATCATGCACATTACTGAATTGTAGTACTGCTCTGGTTGCCCATTCATTCATTGTGTCAATGTTGCTTTCGTATTACCTTACCTGGCTGATGATAGCTGTGCCATATTGTGTTAATTTGGTGTTGGCTAGTTTCCCAAACGTTCGTGGTGCCAATGTTGCTTTCCTATTATCTGACTTGGCCAATGATAGTAATGCTAGTGTCTTAATTTGGTGCAGGCTACAGAAGATAAGAAGACAAACTCTGAAAACAGCAAGGCAACCCCATTGTTTCCTTCCAATAAATCTAGGCAAGGTAATATGGCAATAACTCATGATTAATCTGTTTGGTTCCCCTCCTAATTTATGTTATGATGCGGTGGTCGAGACACTCTCCACTATCAATAATACAAGCCTACCAAAATCACCATCTGAATTTGTTTAGTATCCTCTGTCTCGAATGCAACGGAAAAATGTATGTTTGTGAACCAATTAATGGTTGAAGGAATGATGGAAATGGTGGAGGAATCACAGGTGCAGAGTCGTGCGACACAACAACTGATCAATGTTTTCAGAGACAGTGCAACAAAGCAGCAAGAACTTGCCCACATGCTTATGGGCGTCATCCGTGTTGAGGTTGCAGATTGTGACGTTGTAGATCGTTAGGTTCTGTTCATTTATTTGCACTGGCATCAATCTTTGATTGCCCAATGGATGTAATTTCCTGTAATATATGCTGGATGCGCAATGTTTTTCCCTATATGCCGTACCTTTGCTTGATCGGTTTTGGTCCTGTGCATAATTGCTCGTCGTAATGGGCTCAAATTATCTAATTTGGCCTAAAGACATGTACGAAATTTAGTGGTCCCATTAAGTTAATGGGCCATTACCAGGCCGAAAGTTAATGGTCGGCCCTCTTAACTCCCGGGTCATTAACAGGCTGACATCGAAGCAGGCAACAGGTGGGCCCAGTAGATTTCACGGGCCGTTAACAGGCCGTTACTAAGTTCGGGCTACATATGGCCCAACTATACTACGGGCCTTTAGCAGGCCGAAAGAGATAGGGGGCTTGTACTGGACCATGAAGAGCATGGGGCCGCTAAGAGGCCGAAAGTCAGGTCGTATTGTAAATGGCCCAACTGTGTTGTGGGACTTTAGCACGCCAAAAGAGAAACCGGGCTGGTATTGGACCATGAAGGGCATGGGCCATTAAAAGGCCAAAACTCAGGTCTGACTACAAATGGCCCAACTCATTTATGGTCCGTTAACAGGCTGAAAGGCACACAGGGCCGGGAATTGGCCCAACACTTAAATGGGTCGCTAAAAGGCCAAAACTCAGGTCCGACTACAAATGGCCCAACAGATATATGGGCCGTCAACAGGCTGAAAGACACACCGGGCCGGAAATTGGCCCAACACTTAAATGGGTCGCTAAAAGGCCAAAACTCAGGTCCGACTACAAATGGCACAACTGATTTATGGGCCGTCAACAGGCTGAAAGACACACCGGGCCGGAAATTAGCCCAATATTTAAATGGGTCGCTAAAAGGCCGAAAGATGTACATCGTGAAAATTGGCCCATCCACTGAATGGGCCGTTAACAGGGCAAAATCTCATCGGGCCGATATTGAGCCCAAATATATAGCGGGTTGTTAACGGGCTCGAACTGACGATGGGCTGCAATGGTGTCAAATCTTTAACGGGATGTTGACAGGCTGAATTGGCACATCTCGTATGGGTCGTGGGCTCAAATGGACTTGACACAAGTAGGCCTTATATGGTCCGGCCTGCTATTTTTTACTGGGCCAGCCTATTTCACCGGAATGGGCCACTGTTTGGCCGTGCCACGTGTCGACCTATCATAGGCGCCTCCTGTCCAATGAGTGGATGACATCTGTCCCAACGGTGAGGCAACACGTGTTTCCTCCGGCCAATGATGATTTTACACGTGTAAAATCCCCATTGGTCCGGGCTGTTAACGGGTTATCGGATCCAAAACCGGACCCGATAGCTTAACGGCGTTCCGATACGGTGGATGCCACGTGTCGGTCACCCTTGACGAAAGCACTTCTATGACGCGCGATTTATCGTCATGGAAGTGGACACTTCCGTGATGATAATTTTGGTAATGTCATGGAACACTTCTACGACAGCACATGTACGACTATCTTGATTCTGTCATAAATTTGTCATGGATGTACATGCATGACAGAAAACGTGACCTACTGTGACAAACATGTATCATCACGGAAGTGTATTTTTTTTGTAGTGAAAACTCTAATGTCACCTAGATACTCCAATGTCACCCCAAGTATCTGTGGGTATGATTATACGATATGCATCACACAATCTCAGATTCATCTATTCAACCAACACAAGAACTTCAAAGAGTGCCCCAAAGTTTCTACCGGAAAGTCAAGACGAAAACGTGTGTCAACCCCTATGCATAAGTTCACGAGGTCGTGGAACTCGCAAGTTGATCACCAAAACATACATCAAGTGGATCACGTGATATCCCATTGTCACCACAGATAAGCACATGCAAGACATACATCAAGTGTTCTCAAATCCTTAAAGACTCAATCCGATAAGATAACTTCAAAAGGAAAACTCAATCCATCACAAGAGAGTAGAGGTGGAGAAACATCATAAGATCCAACTATAATAGCAAAGCTCGCGGTACATCAAGATCATGTCGAATCAAGAACACGAGAGAGAGAGAGAGAGAGATCAAACACATAGCTACTGGTACATACCCTCAGCCCCGAGGATGAACTACTCCCTGCTCGTCATGGAGAGCGCCGGGATGATGAAGATGGCCACCGGAGAGGGATTCCCCCCTCCGGCAGGGTGCCGGAATAGGTGTAGATTGGTTTTTGGTGGCTACGGAGGCTTGCGGCGGCGGAACTCCCGGTCTAGGTTTCTTTCTGGAAGTTTCAGTATATATAAGAGGTTTTGGCATCGAGAACAAGTCAGGGGGGTCTCCGGGCTGTCCACGGGGTAGGGAGGCGCGCCCAGGGGGTGGGCGCGCCCCCCACCCTGGTGGGCAGCCCGGGACTCTTCTGGCCCAACTCTTTTACTCCATGGCCTTCTTGTGGTCCAAAAATAAGTTCCGTGAAGTTTCAGGTCAATTGGACTCCATTTGATTTTCCTTTTCTGTAAAACTCAAAAACAAGGAAAAAACAGAAACTGGCACTGGGCTCTAGGTTAATAGGTTAGTCCCAAAAATCATATAAAATAGCATATAAATGCATATAAAACATTCAAGGTTGAAAATATAATAGCATGGAACAATAAAAAATTATAGATACGTTGGAGACGTATCAAGCATCCCCAAGCTTAATTCCTACTCGTCCTCGAGTAGGTAAATGATAAAAACAGAATTTTTGATGTGGAATGCTACCTCACATATTTATCCATGTAATCCTCTTTATTGTAGCAAGAATATTCACATCCATAAGATTCAAGACAAAAGTTTAATATTGACATAAAAATAATAATACTTCAAGCATACTAACTAAGCAATTATGTCTTCTCAAAATAACATGGCCAAAGAAAGTTCATCCCTACAAAATCATATAGTTTGGTTATGCTCCATTTCGTCACACAAGAATGCTCTCATCATGCACAACCCCGATGACAAGCCAAGCAATTGTTTCATACTTTAGTATTCTCAATCTTCTACAACTTTCACGCAATACATGAGCGCGAGCCATGGACATAGCACTATGGGTGGAATAGAATATGATGATGGAGGTTGTGTGAAGAAGACAAAAAGGGAGAAAGTCTCACATTGACACGGCTAATCAACGAGGTTGATCTGGAGTCCGTTCGGGGCTCCGGAGAGGAGAATCCGTCGCCATCGTCATCATCAACCTTCCTCCATCACCAATTTCATGATGCTCACCGCCGTGCGTGAGTAATTCCATCATAGGCTTACTGGACGGTGATGGGTTGGATGAGATTTATCATGTAATCGAGTAAGTTTTGTTAGGGTTTGATCCCTAGTATCCACTATGTTCTGAGATTGATGTTTCTATGACTTTGCTATGCTTAATGCTTGTCACTAGGGCCCGAGTGCCATGATTTCAGATCTGAACCTATTATGTTTTCATCAATATATGAGAGTTCTTGATCCTATCTTGCAAGTCTATAGTCACTTCCTATGTGTTATGATCCGGCAACGCCGAAGTGACAATAAACGGGACCACTCCCGGTGATGACCGTAGTTTGAGGAGTTCATGTATTCACTATGTGTTAATGCTTTGGTCCGGTACTCTATTAAAAGGAGGCCTTAATATCCCTTAGTTTCCAATAGGACCCCGCTGCCACGAGAGGGTAGGACAAAAGATGTCATGCAAGTTCTTTTCCATAAGCACGTATGACTATATTCGGAATACATGCCTACATTACATTGATGAACTGGAGCTAGTTATGTGTCACCCTAGGTTATGACTGTTACATGATTGATCGCATCCGGCATAATTCTCCATCACCGATCGAATGCCTACGAGCTTTTCATATATTGTTCTTCGCTTATTTACTTTTCATCTGCTACTGTTACAATCACTAAAAAACCCAAAAATATTATTTTTGCTACTGTTACCTTTTGCCACTATTACCACTACTATCATATTACTTTGCTACTAAATACCTTGCTGCAGATATTAAGTTTCCAGGTGTGGTTGAATTGACAACTCAGCTGGTAATACTTGAGAATATTCTTTGGCTCCCCTTGTGTCGAATCAATAAATTTGGGTTGAATACTCTACCCTCGAAAACTATTGCGATCCCCTACACTTGTGGGTTATCATTTCCTAGCATTGCAATACCGTTTACGCTCACTTTTACCACTTGCTACCTTGCTGTTTTTATATTTTCAGATTACAAAAACCTATATCTACCATCCATATTGCACCTGTATCACCATCTCTTCGCCGAACTAGTGCACCTATACAATTTACCATTGTACTGGGTGTGTTGGGGACACAAGAGACTCTTTGTTATTTGGTTGCAGGGTTGTTTGAGAGAGACCATCTTCATCCTACGCCTCCCACGGATTAATAAACCTTAGGTCATCCACTTGAGGGAAATTTGCTACTGTCCTACAAACCTCTGCACTTGGAGGCCCAACAACGTCTACAAGAAGAAGGTTGTGTAGTAGACATCAATGGCAGGTGGCCCCCCTCTGGTGCTTTCTTCGCCCAATATATTTTTTATTTTCCAAATCAATTCTTCGTGAAGTTTCAGGACTTTTAGAGTTGTGCAAAATAGGTCTCTAATATTTGCTCCTTTTCCAGTCCAGAATTCCAGTTGTCAGCATTCTCCCTCTTCATGTAAACCTTACAGAATAAGAGATAAAAGGCATAAGTATTGTGATATAATGTGTAATAACAGCCCATAATGCAATAATTATCAATATAAAAGCATGATGCAAAATGGACGTATCAATCCTTCCCACACGACCCAGAAACCGTTGGGGATAGGCCCTCCTGGCACACAGACTGGGGCAAAATGAGCTCGTGTGTGATCTAGCGAGGCATCGAAACCCAATCGTTTCCGTTCGTATGTACATCCCAGATGCTGAATCCTAGAAAAACATTTCCGTTCATATGTATATCACACATAGTTTTTTGTGTGGAAACGTTTGTGAAAATTGGCCTAACGCAAACAGATCTCTGCCGAAAGACGTGTGTAATTGTTAGTTGATCGAACACGCCTACTTTCTAGAAACCGTGTGGGTTGTTTGAGTTCGTCGCCCATGGTGCTATCTGAGTGACCATCTGCAATAGAAAACCCCAATAACCAGGGTAATTAGCCTATTATTGATAATCCATGTAGTAAACAAATTGATATTTCTTATAAAACACACCAGATATTTCATATCCATATAACAACAATCAAGATTTCATAATCGAATAACATCAGATAGCTTCGGCACTCAGTTACGCCATTACACAACAACACCAAGTTTCACATGCAACATTGAAAACCTTTGGAAAGTAGCATCATAAATGGTAAATAGACATATGAATCTCATCTGGGAAACTGCAGAAGCGGAAGGCAAATATTGAGCCTTCAATGATGTTGAATGTCCTTGCAACTTTAGGCCAGTGGCTATGGATAATTGCCCGCCCAACCTTTGTCTTCTTTAGGAAGACTTCAATATTGTACCATGGGTGTTGAATGAATACCTTCCTCGCCTCTTGACCATCTAGGTGGTTTGAGAGGTAATCATCTGAGAACTGCTTTGAGAAGTACCGAAAACAAAGATATGCATAAATCGCGGTTATAAATTTTGAAATGGTGCAAGGGGTAAAAACAAGGTAAAAGAGTTAGTACCATCCTATAGTTGACTGATGTCTTCTTCATTGCGCAAACAAAGATCTTGCTATTGTTCATCGCAAATTTCTTCATCCTAACAATCTTTCTGAATTTCTTGACTTGATTGATATTCATGGACATCTCATTTCCCCATATGCAAAATGGGTTGAACAGTGGGTCTAAGCCTCTGACAGCAGGACCTACATGTGCAAGACCAAATTGTAAGAATGATTCCTGCAATTGCACAATAATGTGCTATTAGCAAAAGGACCATGCATGAGCAAACCTCGATGGTAAACCGCAGTGTCTCCCATTGTTTCCTACAACACACATAAGGAAGATCTTGATTAGGTTAACTGAGAGTTGCCATACTATCAGTAGAATATGTATTGAGTACAACCAAGTTCGATTTATTTATCACATGCATAACAATACAAAATTGTACACACAGCAAATGAAAATCAAATTGCAGAATTGAACCAAACAGTTAAATGGAAGCAGACCAAATGAACCAAAATAGTTAACTGAGCACAACATTGCAAAATAAAAACATGTACTAGAAGATAAGACAGTTAACAAAACAAAGAATGCTTGAGAACAGTACTACAAAATGTAGCAATTATTGGAGCAAACTATTAACTGAACATTACATTTCAGAGGACCAAACTATTAACTAAACATTACATTTCAGAGGACCAAACTGTTAACCAAACATCATATTGCATATTAACATTACAGAGGACAAATCACTAGAAGGCACTGGCGGTGGCCTCAAGAAAACAGCACGAACTATATTTAAAATAGACAACCTCATGGCGGTGTCGATGGTGGCCTCAAAGACGAGGTGCTCCTCCAAGATTTGGCGGTTGGCACGCATGGTAGCCATAGCGACCTCATGGGCACGTGCATCTACGATTTGCTTCTCCGTTGCCCGATGCTACTGAGCTCCATATTATACTGCGTGCAAAATGGATGTGGGCGGCGCTTAATTGGAGGACGGGGACGGTGATTTCGGCAGAAGGTGTCGCACCGTCGGTCGGGGTATGTGGGACAGGGAAGGAGGAGGATGGTGTGGGTGGGTGTGGATTACCTAACCATATCGACGAGGCTGCGTAGCAAGAAGAAGGGTCGGCGGCGAGGAGGCCGCGCAGCAAAAAGAAGGGTCGCCGGCGAGGAGGTGGCACTGCAAGAAGAAGGGTAGCTGGCGAGGAGGTGGCGCTGCAAGAAGAAGGGTCACCGGCGAGGAGGTTGAACTACCAGTAAGTAGCAGTGAAGGTTTGAAATTGGAAAGCAAGGAGGAACAGTGGAAATGTGTCTTTTGGTGGGAGGGAGGGGCGGGGAGATAGATATTTCCACGGTGGCAGAAAAATTTCGCTCGGTGCCACGAGAAACTGGCACGCAAGTGTGGTTCACGCACGGGCGGTGGACTGTAGACGACGAAACTTCCTGCCTAAGCCAGACAAGACGGTGCGCCAAGATATTTTATATCGCATCCCACACGATTCTTTCTAGTAACCCGTTTGTGGTATACCTGATTTTTTTTCATTATGTTTTGAAAGACAAAATGGTGTTACGGAGGGAAAGGATGGTGTTTGAATTTCTAGAACATTTATGTACAGTGAACATGCAACTACATGAGTGTCGTGTTTAAATTTGGAATTATTCCAGGTTCGTTTGGCATTTTTATGCATTAATTGAGTTTCTAGGCATTTAATGTGCATAATTCAAATTTGAACTACAAGCACATGCTCCAGTGCACCAAAGTTTGTTGAAAAATCACATGTGTGTCTTTGGGTGAATTTATAGGTCCCATGCAATAAATGGAAATGAAATTCAAACATCTGGGCGTCGTGGCTCGGCCGGGAACATTGAGAAACTTGGTTTTTCAATTCTTGGAAATTCAAAACTCGCTTGAAAATCATGAAACTTGGCATGGTGTCATTTCATGGCACCAACATGCTATGGTAATAATATTGGCCGCATTTGGACAAGTTTTGGTATAAGCTTCTTGCAAACTGGAGCTTCTCTCGAGAAGACTCGTGGTTCCCGAGGGGGGACATGTCACCTTTCTGTGCGAAACAATATACGCTGCCTCCCCCCTTGATTTTTTACAGAGAGAACATACAACTATATGAGTGCCGTGTTAAAATTTGGAATTATTCTGGGTTCGTTTGGAATTTTTTATAAATTAATTGAATTTCTGGTCATTTAATGTGCATAATTCAAATTTGAACTACAAGCACATACTCTAGTGCACCAAAGTTGGTTGAAAAATCACATGTGTGTCCTTGGGTGAATTTCTAGGTCCCATGCAAGAAATTGGAATGACATTCAAACATCTGAGCATCGTGGCTCGACCAAAAATATTGAGAAACTTGGTTTTTAATTCATGTAAATCCAAAACACGCCTGAAAATCATGAAACTTGGCATGGTGTTATGACATGGCACCCACATGCTGTGGTAAATTTTTTGGCCGAATTGGGACAAGCTTTGGTATAAGCTTCTTGCAAACCGGAGCTTCTCTCAAGAAGGCTCGTGGTTCCAAGAGGGAACGTGTCACCTCCGTGTGCGAAACGACATATACTGCCTTCTCTAGCCTTAATTTTTTTACACAGGCTGATTAGACCAAATAGAAGTATCATGCAAAATTTTGGAATTATTACGGGTTCGTTTGGCCTTTTTTATACATTCACTGGTGCGTGTCGGTCCTAAACAAACGGTTTTTAACCCCTTTCCGTGACGGCATTTGGAACCGTCGCCAAGTGTGTGGGTGATAGGGGGGTCCTTCCGACACGACCCAGAAACTGTCGGGGATATGCCCTCCTGGCACACACCCTCGGCAAAATGAGGTCGTGTGCGATCGGCGAGCACTCAAATACAGAAATACGTTCAGTGGTGCTCAAAAAAATACAATTATATAGGCGAAATAATTTCCGGTCGTAAGTACATCCCACACAGTTAGTCACCGCTAAACGTTTCCGTTCGTATATACATCCCACATAGTTACTCCAAGGAAAGTGTTTGCGCAAGGTGGCGTAACGCAAACAGTTTTGAAGAGAATGTCGTGTGTGATTGTTCATTGATCCAACACGGTTTATTACTAGAAACTGTGTGCGTTGCCTGAGGTCATCGCCCACGGTGTTTTCTCATTAACCATTTGCAATAGGAAAACCCATTTAGCCAATTAGCGGGCTAATTGCCCTATTATTAATAATCCATTTACTAATCTAATTGACATTCATATTAAGCATATAATATATTCCATTTCCATATTAAGGAAGCAGGATTTCATAATTGAAATACATCGGAGTACAACATGATATAGCTTCAGCACTCAGCTACCCCATTACACAACTGCACCAGCAGTAATTTTCACATGCAACATCTAGAACCTTTCGAAATTAGCATCATAGACGGTACATAGAGAGATGCATCTCATCTAGAAAACAGCTAAAGCGGAAGGCGAATATTGAGCCTTCATTCAAGTTGAAGGTCTTTGCAACTTTAGGCCAGTGCATGTGGATGATTGACCATCCATGCTTTGTCCTCTTCAAGAACACTTCAATATTGAACCATGGGTGTTGTATGAAAACTTTCCTCGCCTCCTGATCGCAGAGGTGGTTTGAGAGGTAATCATCAGTGAACCCTGAAAACAAGGATGTGCATAAATATCTTCTCTATATTGGAAACTGGGCAAAGGAATAAAAAAGGCAAGGTATAATAGTTAGTACCATCTTGTAAACCTCAATGCTTCCCATTGTTTCCCTGCAACACATATAAGGTAGTTAGTCATCAGGTTAAGTAAGGGTTCGCATGCTATCAGTAAAATATGTTGATGAAAAATAAGCACATTGCAAATTCATCAAATTAATTCAAGCCACATGGAAAACCCATTTATCCAAACCAAGCATGATTAAGAACTAGGAAATATAGCACTTGTATATGTTTCTCATGTATTAAGTTCAGCCAAATTCGATTTATTCCTCACATCGTATACAATAACAGAATGCAGCCACAACAATTGAACATCGCATTGCAGAATTGAACCAAGCAGTTAACTAAAGACCACAACAAATGAACCAAATGTTAACTGAGCACCACATTGCACAATATAGCATACTCCTAATAGAAGATCAGACAGTTAACCAAACCAAGCATGCTTAACAACTTGGAAATATTGCACCTTGAAGAATTGAGCATCACATTTGCAGAATTGAACCAAGCAGTTAACTGAACACCACATTGCATGACATATAGAACATATACACTATAGCAGAAGATTGCATGGTAAAAGTAGATAGAACAATTCACTAGAATTTGTTAAGGAAAGGCAGTAGCTAGCAAACTGAACATGGGTCCTTATAGTGTGCTAATAAGACAAGCTACTCCTCATTGTCGGAGATATCGATGATGATTGGCTCCTTGGACATGGAAGAGGGCGAGGCCTCCGCATCGTGGGTGCCCTCGTTGTAGTGGTGAGTTGCCTGAGCCGCTCCGGGCACCAACCCGCTGGCTCTCGAGATGAGGTAAGCACGTGCACGCTAAGAAAACACCTCGTAGTCTTCATCGAAGGGACTGACGGTGGCCTTGACAAAATGCCACGAACTATCGTTTAAAGCAGCCAACCGCGTCGCGGCGTCGGCACGTGAGGCGTCAACGGTGGCCTCGACGGCGAGGTGCTCCTCCAAGATCTAGGGGTTGGCACGAATGGCAGCCATCGCGGCCTCATTCGCGCGTGCGTCCGCGATTTGCTTCTCCGCTGCCAAATGCTCCTTGAGGTCCTGGCTATACTGCTGCACCATGGCTTAGGCCGGCACTTATTTGGTGGAGGGGTCGGTGATTTGGGTGGAAGGTGTCGTGCTCGCACTGGCGGTCGGGGCATGTGGGATGTGGAAGGAGGAGGAAGAAGGGGGTCAGGTGTGGATTACCTTCCTGGATAGGCGAGGCCAAGCAGCATGAAGGAGGGTCGCCGGTGAGGAGGCGGCACTACAAGCAAGGACTGAAGGTTTCAACTTGGAAAGGAAGGCAGAAACAGGGGAAATGTGGCTTTTGGTAAGGGGGAGGGGCGGGGAGGTAGATATTTCCGCGAAAGCCAAAAATTTGGAATCGCTTCAGCGAAACAACTAGCGCGCAAAGTGTTGATACATCTCTAACATATCTATAAATTTTGATTGTTCCATGCCATTATATTATCTATTTTGGATGTTTATAGGGCTTTAATATGCTCTTTTATATTATTTTTGGGACTAACCTATTAACCGGAGGCACAGTGCCACTTTCTGTTTTTTTTCCTATTTTAGTGTTTCGTAGAAAAGGAATATCAAACGGAATCCAAATGGAATAAATCCTTCACGATGATCTTTCTTGGACCGAAAGCAAACCAGAAGACTTGGAGTTGAAATCTGGAACTCCATGAGGCGGCCACGAGGCAGGAAGGCGCTCCCCCACCCTCGTGGGCCCCACATAGCTCCACCGACGTACTTATTCTGCCTATATATACTCTTATACCCTAGATCGATAAGGGAGGGCCACGAAACCACTTTTCCACCGCCGCAACCTTCTGTACCCGTGATATCCCATCTTGGGGCCTTTTCTGGTGATCTGCCAGAGGGGGGAATCGATCACGGAGGGCTTCTACATCAACACCATAGCCTCTCCGATGAAGCGTGAGTAGTTTACCACAGACCTTCGGGTCCATAGTTATTAGATACATGGCTTCTTCCCTCTCTTTGGTTCTCAATACAAAGTTCTCCTCGATGTTCTTGGAGATCTATTCGATGTAATACTCTTTTGTTGTGTGTTTGCCGAGATATGATGAATTGTGGATTTATGAACTTAATTATCTATGAATATTATTTAGTTCTTCTCTGAATTGTTATATGCATGATTTGATATCTTTGCAAGTCTCTTCGAATTATCGGTTTAGTTTGGCCTACTAGATTGATCTTTCTTGCAATGGGAGAAGTGCTTAGCTTTGGGTTCAATCTTGCGGTGTCCTTTCCCAGTGACAGTAGGGGCAGCAAGGCACGTATTGTATTGTTGCCATCGAGGATAAAAAGATGAGGTTTATATCATATTGCTTGAGTTTATCCCTCTACATCATGTCATCTTGCCTAATGTGTTACTCTGTTCTTATGAACTTAATAATCTAGATGCATGCTGGATAGCGGTCGATGTGTGGAGTAATAGTAGTAGATGCAGAATTGTTTCGGTCAACTTGACACGGACGTGATGCCTATATACATGATCATTGCCTTAGGTAACTTCATAACTATGCGCTTTTCTATCAATTGCTCGGCAGTAATTTGTTCACCCGCCGTAATACATGCTATCTTGAGAGAAGCCACTAGTGAAACCTATGGGCCCCGGGTCTCTTTCTTATTATATTGCATCTATTTTATTTTTATCACATCTCATTTACTATTTTGCAATCTTTACTTTCTAATCTATACAACAAAAATACCAAAAATATTTACTTTACTGTCTTTATCAGATCTCACTTTTGCGAGTGACCGTGAAGGGATTGACAACCCCTTTATCACGTTGGTTGCAAGGTTCTTGATTGTTTGTGCAGATACTAGGTGACTTGTGCGTTGTCTCCTACTGGATTGATACCTTGGTTCTCAAAAACTGAGGGAAATACTTACGCTACTTTGCTGCATCACCCTTTCCTCTTCAAGTGAAAACCAACGCATGCTCAAGAGGTATCAAGAAGGATTTCTGGCGCCGTTGCCGGGGAGATCTACGCCAAGTCAAGACATACCTAGTACCCATCATAAACTCTTCTCCCTCGCATTACATTATTTGCCATTCGCCTCTCGTTTTCCTCTCCCCCACTTCTAAAACAATTTTCAAAAACCTTTGCCTTTTCGTCGCCCTTTTCCTTTCGTCTCTTCTCACTTGCTTCTTGTGCGCTTGTGTGTTGGATTGATTATTTGTCACGATGGCTCAAGATAATACTAAATTGTGTGACTTTTAAAATTCCAACAACAATGATTTTATTAGCACTCCGATCGCTCCTACTACCGATGCTGAATCTTGTGAAATTAATACTGCTTTGTTGAATCTTGTTATGAAAAAACAATTTTCTGGCCTTCCTAGTGAAGATGCCGATACCCATATAAACAACTTTATTGATTTGTGTGATATGCAAAAGGAGAAAGATGTGGATAATGATATTTTTAAATTTAAGTTATTTCCGTTTTCGCTTAGAGATCATGCTAAAACTTGGTTCTCTTCTTTGCCTAAAAATAGTATTGATTCATGGAATAAGTGCAAAGATGCTTTTATCTCTAAGTATTTTCCTCCCGCGAAGATCATCTCTCTTAAAAACGATATCATGAATTTTAAGCAACTTAATCATGAGCATGTTGCACAAGCTTGGGAGAGGATGAAATTAATGATACATAATTGCCCTACACATGGTTTGAATTTGTGGATGATTATACAAAAAAATTATGTCGTATTGAATTTTGCTTCTAGAAATCTTTTAGATTCGGCCGCGGGAGGCACTTTTATGGAAATCACTTTAGGAGAAGCTACTAAACTACTAGACAATATTATGGTTAATTATTCTCAATGGCACACCGAAAGATCCACTAGTAAAAAAGTTCATGTGATTGAAGAGATTAATGTTTTGAGTGGAAACATGGATGAACTTATGAAATTGTTTGCTAATAAAAGTGTTTATTCTGATCCTAATGATATGCCTTTGTCCACTTTGATTGAGAATAATAATGAATATATGGATGTGAATTTTGTTGGTAGGAACAATTTTGGTAACAATGCGTATAGAGGAAATTTTGATTCTATGTCGTTTCCTAATAATTCCTCTAATAATTATGGTAATTCATACAACAACTCATATGGAAATTTTAATAACATGCCCTCTTATTTTGAGATTAGTGTTAAAGAATTTATGAATTCGCAAAAGAATTTCAATGCTTTGGTTGAAGAAAAATTGCTTAAGATTGATGAGTTGGCTAGGAACGTGGATAGAATTTCTCTTGATGTTGATTCTTTGAAACTTAGATCTACTCCACCTAAGCATGACATCAATGAGTCTCTCCAAGCCATGAGAATTTCCATTGATGAGTGCAAAGAAAGAACCGCTAGGATGCATGCAAAAAAGGATTGCTCTGTGAAACCATGTTCTTCTAGTTTTCATGATAATGATGATGAAGATCCAAGTGATTGATGTGACTCCTATTAAATATTTGTTTTCCAATATGAATCTTGATAAAGATGGGACTGGAGATGAGTCAACTTTAGTTAGAAGGCGTCCCAATGATTCGGAGTTTTTAGATCTTGATGCAAAAATTGATAAAAGTGGGATTGAAGAGGTCAAAATTTTACATAGTAATGAACCCACTATTTGGGATTTCAAGGAATTTAATTATGATAATTGCTCTTTTATAGATTGTATTTCCTTGTTGCAATTCGTGTTAAATTCTCCTCATGCTTATAATCAAAATAAATCCTTTACTAAACATATCATTGATGCTTTAATGCAATCCTATGAAGAAAAGCTTGAACTAGAAGTTTCTATCCCTAGAAAACTTTATGATGAGTGGGAACCTACTATTAAAATTAAGATTAAAGATTATGAATGCTATGCTTTATGTGATTTGGGTGCTAGTGTTTCCACGATTCCAAAAACTTTGTGTGATGTGCTAGGTTTCCGTGAATTTGATGATTATTCTTTAAATCTGCATCTTGCGGATTCCACCATTAAGAAACCTATGGGAAGGATTAATTATGTTCTTATTATTGCAAATAGGAATTATGTGCCTGTAGATTTCATTGTTCTTGATATATATTGCAATCCTACATGTCCTATTATTCTTGGTAGACCTTTCCTTAGAACGATTGGTGCAATTATTGATATGAAAGAAGGAAATATTAGATTCCAATTTCCGTTACGGAAAGGCATGACACACTTTCCTAGGAAGAAAATTAAATTGCGTTACGAATCTATTATGAGATCCACTTATGGATTGCATACCAAAGATGACAATACCTAGATCTATTCTTGCCTTTATGCCTAGCTAGGGGCGTTAAACGATAGCACTTGTTGGGAGGCAACACAATTTTATTTTTGTTCTTTGCTTTTTGATCCTGTTTAGTAATAAATAATTCATCTAGTTTCTGTTATGATTGTGTTTTTATGTTTCAATTAGTGTTTGTGCCAAGTAAAGCCTTTAGTATCTTCTTGGGTGATTGCTATTTGATCTTGCTGATAAAAACAGAAAGTTTGCGCTCACGAAAATAATTTTAAGTGTTTACCAGAGAGTGATATACCAATCCCAATTGCAGTAGATCAACATACAAATTTTTCTGGTCTTCCTAATTTTTCAGTATTTTTGGAGTTACATAAGTATTCGAAACCTACAGATTCCTACAGACTATTCTGTTTTTGACAGATTCTGTTTTTCGCGTGTTGTTTGCTTATTTTGATGCATCCATGGCTAGTATCGGGGGTTATGAACCATAGATAAGTTGGAATACAGTAGGTTTAACACCAATATAAATAAAGAATGAGTTCATTATAGTACATTAAAGTGGTGGTTTATTTTCTTATACTAATGGAGCTCATGAGATTTTCTGTTGTGTTTTGTGTTGTGAAGTTTTCAAGTTTTGCGGTAAAGATTTGATGGATTTTGGAATAAGGAGTGGCAAGAGCCTAAGCTTGGGAATGCCCAAGGCACCCCAAGGTAAAATTCAAGGACAACCAAAAGCCTAAGCTTGGGGATGCCCCAGAAGGCATCCCCTCTTTCGCCTTCGTCTATCGGTAACTTTACTTGAGGCTATATTTTTATTCACCACATGATATGTGTTTTGCTTGGAGCGACTTGTATGATTTGAGTCTTTTCTTTTTAGTTTACCACAATCATCCTTGCTGTACACACCTTTTGAGAGAGACACACATGAATCAGAATTTATTAGAATACTCTATGTGCTTCACTTATATCTTTTGAGCTAGATAATTTTTGCTCTAGTGCTTCACTTATATCTTTTTAGAGCACGGTGGTGGTTTTATTTTATAGAAATTATTGATCTCTCATGCTTCACTTATATCATTTTGAGAGTCTTCTAGAACAGCATGGTAATTTTCTTTGGCTATAAAACTAGTCCTAATATGATGGGCATCCAAGATGGGTATAATAAAAACTTTCATATAAAGGCCATGTTCGGCAACGCTCCGCTCCACAACTCCCAGAGCGGAGTTGGCGGAGCTGTAGTTTAAAATGATGAAGTTTCCATTTAGCCACTTTGCAGATTCTAGGAGCGGACCATTACCGAACAGGGCCAAAGTGTGTTGAATACTATGAGAAGTTTGATGCTTGTGATTGTTTTGAGACATGAGGATGGTGGTATTAGAGTCATGCTAGTAAATTAATTGTGAATTTGAGAAATACTTGTGTTGAGGTTTGCAAGTCCCGTAGCATGCACGTATGGTAACCGTTGTGTAACAAATTTGAAGCATGAGGTGTTTCTTTGATTGTCTTCCTTATGAGTGGCGGTCGGGGACGAGCGATGGTCTTTTCCTACCAATCTAACCCCCTAGGAGCATGCGCGTAGTGCTTGGTTTTTGATGACTTGTAGATTTTTGCAATAAGTATGTGAGTTCTTTATGACTAATGTTGAGTCCATGGATTATACGCACTCTCACCCTTCCACCATTGCTAGCCTCTCTAGTACTGCACAACTTTCGCCGGTACCATAAACCCACCATTTACCTTCCTCAAAACAGCCACCGTACCTACCTATTATGGCATTTCCATAGCCATTCTGAGATATATTACCATGCAACTTTCCACCATTCCGTTTATTATGACACGCTCCATCATTGTCATATTGCCTTGCATGATCATGTAGTTGACATCGTATTTGTGGCAAAGCCACCATTCATAATTTTTTCATACATGTCACTCTTGAGTCATTGCACATCCCGGTACACCGCCGGAGGCACGCATATAGAGTCATATTTCGTTCTAAGTATCAAGTTGTAATTCTTGAGTTGTAAATAAATATAAGTGTGATGATCATCATTATTATAGCATTGTCCCGTGTTAGGAAACAAAAAAAAGAAGAGAAAGGCCAAAGAAGCCAAACAAAAAAAGAGAGAGAAAAGGAGAGAATAGACAATGCTACTATCCTTTTTCCACACTTGTGCTTCAAAGTAGCACCATGATCTTCATGATAGAGAGTCTCTTATTTTGTCACTTTCATATACTAGTGGGAAATTTTCATTATAGAACTTGGCTTGTATATTCCAATGATGGGCTTCCTCAAATGCCCTAGGTCTTCATGAGCAAGCAAGTTGGATGCACACCCACTTAGTTTCGTTTGTTGAGCTTTCATACATTTATAGCTCTAGTGCATCCGTTGCATGGCAATCCCAACAGCTCACATTGATATCTATTGATGGGCATCTCCATAGCCCATTAATACGCCTAGTTGATGTGAGGCCATCTTCCTCTTTTTTTTTCTTCTCCACAACCACCATTCTATTCCACCTATAGTGCTATGTCCATGGCTCGCGCTCATGTATTGCGTGTAAGTTGAAGAAGTTTGAGAACACTAAAGTATGAAACAATTGCTTGGCTTGTCATCGGGGTTGTGCATGATTTGAATATTTTGTGTGACGAAGATGGAGCATAACCAAACTATATGATTTTGTACTGATGAACTTTCTTTGGCCATGTTATTTTGAGAAGACATGATTACTTTGTTAGTATGCTTGAAGTATTATTATTTTTATGTCAATATTAAACTTTTGTCTTGAATCTTTCATATCTGAACATTCATGTCACAATAAAAAAATAACATTGATAAATATGTTAGGTAGCATTCCACATCAAAATTTCTGTTTTTATCATTTACCTACTCGAGGACGAGCTGAAATTAAGCTTGGGGATGCTTGATACATCTCCAATGTATCCATAATTTTTATTGTTCCATGCTACTCCCTCCATCCCATAATGTAAGACGTTTTTTGTCACTAGTGTGGTGCTAAAAAGCGTCTTACATTATGGGACGGAGGGAGTATTATATTATCTGTTTTGGATGTTTCATGGTCTTTAATATGCTCTTTTATATTATTTTTGGGACTAACCTATCAGCATCCCCAAGCTTAATTCATGCTCGTCCTCGAGTAGGTAAATGATAAAAACAGAATTTTTGATGTGGAATGCCGCCTAACATGTCATCACATATTCTTTTCTTTATAGCATGGACATTTGGACTTTTATATGGTTCAAAGCAATAGTCTAGTTTTGACATGGGACTTAAATACTCAAGCATATCAACAAGCGACCATGTCTTTCAAAATATCAACGCTAAAATAAGTTATCCCTAGCTCATTATGCTCAATCGTTAATCCATTCATGAAACACACTCGCATATTAGCTACACCCAATGCTCAAGTACGATCATAGTGCCCCTTAGTTGGTGCTTTATAAGAGAAGATGGAAACTCTAATTAAAAATAAAAATTGCATAAAGTAAAATAAAGTCCCTTCACAGAGGGTAGGGATTTGTAGAGGTGCCAGAGCTCAAAGCGAAAAAACATAGTGATAAAAACATTTTGGGAGGCGTGCTTTTCCTGTCAACTAGAACGATCGAGTAGTTCCCAATACTTTCCATGCTAGATATATCATAGGCAGTTCCCAAACAGAAATTAAAGTTTATTCCTTTTTCAACCATACATTCACTTTCCATGGCTAGCCGTATCCATGAGTGCCTTCCCTACCAACACTTTCCAAGGAATTATCCCTAATACCTTTGCCTTACTCTCGTGCAATGACAAGTGAATAAACACTAATCATGAGAATAACACATTTAGCATGGAAAATATTGGCCACCCCTCACCGCCTCTCGAGCAGTACAAGCACACAAAAGACAAATTCATTTTGAAAATTAGAGATGGCACATAAATTTTGCTTAGAACGGAAAAAGAATACCGCATATAGGTAAGTATGGTGGACTCATGTGGCAAAACTGGTTTAAAGGATTTTGGATGCACAAGTAGTGATCATACTTAGTGCAAAATGAAGGCTAGCAAAAGATTGAGAAGCGACCAACCGAGAAACGAATAATCTCATAAGTGAGCATTGAGCATAATCAACACCGAATAATGCACCACAAGTAGGATGTAATTTCATTGCACAACTATTGACTTTCATGATTGCATAGGGAATCACAAACCTTAACACCAATATTCTTACTAAAGCATAATTACTCATCAACATGACTCACATATTACATCATCATATATCAAAACTATTACAAGGAATCAAGTTTATTTTGTCCAATGATCTTCATGAAATTTTTTATTATATCCTTCTTGGATATCTATCACTTTGGGACTAATTTTCATGTGTTGCTTTTGAAAAGCTCAAACAAATATAAGTGAAGACGATGAGCATAATATTTCTTTCTCTCAAATTAATTTAAGTGAAGCAAGAGAGAATTTCATAGAAATATTACTAACTCTAAAATAAATCTAAGTGAAGCAAGAGAGTATTTCTTCAAAAATACTAAGCACACCGTGCTCAAAAAGATATAAGTGAAGCACTAGAGCAAGTCCATAGCTCATAAAAATTTAAGTGAAGCATAGAGGGCAATTCTAACAAGTCATGGCATAATTTTGGCTCTCTCAAATAGGTGTGTCCATCAAGGATCCAAGACTTAAAACAAAAAGAAAAACAAGCAAAGACTCATATCATACAAGACACTCCAAGCAAAACTCATAGTATGTGACGAATAAAAATATAGCTTCGAGTAAAATACCGATGGTCGTTAGAAGAAAGAGGGGATGCCACTCGGGCATCCCCAAGCTTAGTTGCTTGCTTATTTTTGGATAATAGCTTGGGATGCCATGGGCATCCCCAAACTTAGGCTCTTCTTAATCTTTATTCCTTCATCCATCATAACATCACCCAAAACTTGAAAACTTCAATCACACAAAACTCAATAAAACCTTCGTGAGATCCGTTAGTATAAGAAAACAAATCACTACTATAAGTACTATTGCAAACCCATTCATATTTTATTATTGCATTATATCTACTGTATTCCAACTTTTCTATGGAAAAAATATTCAAAGAAAACCATAGAATCATCGAAACAAGCACACAACGGAAAGAAAACAAAATCTGTCAAAAACAGAACATTCTATAGCAATCTGGATATTTTGAGTACTTCTGTAACTCCAATTTTTTAAAAAATTTAGGACAACATGAGCAATTTGTATATTAATCTTCTGCAAAAAGAATTGTTATTTTATCATGCACCTGTTAAAAATGTAAATTATTTTCGTGAGCACAAAAGTTTCTGTTTTTCAGCAAGATCAAATCAACTATCGCCCAAGAAGATCCTAAAGGCTTTGCTTGGCACAAACACTAATTAAAACACGAAAAACACAATCATAACAATAGCATGCAAACACTCAAGAACAGATAGCAAAAGACAAAAATAAATTTTATTCATTGGGTTGCCTCCCAACAAGCGCTATCGTTTTATGCCCCTGGCTATGCATAAAGCAAGGATCTAAGTTTTGTCATCTTTGTTTCTAGATCCATACGATGCCCTCATGATTGATTCATATGGTGGCCTGATTCTTGTTCTAGGGAAGTGTTCCATACCCTTCCTTAATGGAAATTAAAATTTAATATTGCCTTCTTTCATATCAATCACGGCACCAATAGTGCGTAAAAACGGTCTACAAAGAGTAATTGGACAAGACGGATTGCAATCAATATCAAGAACAATAAAATCTATGGGAACATAATTCCTATTTGCAAGAATAAGAAAATCATTAATTCTTCCCATAGGCTTTTTAATAGAGGAATCTGCCAGGTGCAAATTTAAAGAACATTCTTCAATATCGGTAAGACCAAGCACATCACATAAAGATTTCAGAATTGTAGGAACACTAGCACCCAAGTCACATAAAGCAAAACATTCATAATTTTTAATCTTGAATTTGATAGTAGGTTCCCATTCATCATGCAATTTTCTAGGAATTGAAACTTCTAATTCCAAATTTTCTTCCAAAGCTTTCATCATAGCATCAACAATATGTTTAGTAAAAGCTTTATTTTGTTCATAAGCATGGGGTGAATTTATCATGGATTGCAACAAAGAAATACAATCAATCAAAGAGCAACTATCATAATTAAAGTCTTTATAATCCAAAAGAGTGGGCACATAACTAGTTAAAGTTTTGACCTCTTCAAACCCACTTTTATCAATTTTCTCAACAAGATTCTCACCCTCCGAATTATCGGGGCGCCTTCTAGCTAAAGTTGACTCTTCTCCAGTCCCTTTATCATCAATTTTAATTTTACTAAACAAGGAATCGATAGACGAAACACCAATCATTTTAAGATCTTCATCACTTTTATCTTCTAACGATATTGGTTTAGCGGCCATTTGATTTACTAGGGTAGCTTGTGCATCGGATATTTTGCCTAGCAAACTTTCAGCAAAAGCATACTTAGATTGGAGATTGCAAACTTCTCTACTAATATCATCAAGTTGTTTTATTGTAGCATCTAGCACAACAGAGTGTTCCTTAAGTTCTTCGGTAAAATATTTATTGTGCTCAAATTTTGTAGTCATATATTCCTTAGTACTTTTCTCAATTTCAAGAAAAATATTGGGGTAAGGAACATCATAATATTTTCTTTGAGGCATCATGACTATGCAAACAAGAACGCACGCAAAAATAGATCCGGCAAGAAAACGGCGAACGAAAAAGAGGGCGAATAAAACGGCAAATTTTTGTGAAGTGAGGGAGAGGAAAACAAGAGGCAAATGGCAAATAATGTAAATTAAATGGAGAGTAGATTTGTGATTAGGAACCTGGTAGATGTTGATGATGTCTCCCTCGCAACGGCGCCAGAAATTGCTTTTGATACCTGCTAGAACTACGTCGGTATTTCCCCAAAGAGGAAGGGATGATGCAGCACAGCGACGGTAGGTATTTCACTAAGTGATGAGACCAAGGTTACCGAACCAATAGGAGAACCGAGCAACACTATGTAAACAGCACCTGCACACAAATAAAAAATATTCGCAACCCGACGTGTTAAAGGGGTTGTCAATCCATTTCGGGTAACAACGCCAGAAATTGGCAAACGGACATGAGAAAGTTCTAATAATTTGATAGATCGAACACCAAATAAAATAAAGTGCAGCAAGGTATTTTTATATTTTTGGTTTAATAGATCTGAAAATAAAAGCAAAGGAAAATAGATAGCAAAGGCAAATATAATAAAGAAGAGACCCGGGGGCCGTAGGTTTCACTAGTGGCTTCTCTCGAGAAAAATAGCAAACGGTGGGTGAAAAAATTATTGTTGGGCAATTGATAGAACTTCAAATAATCATGATGATATCCAGGCAATGATCATTATATAGGCATCATGCCCAAGATTAGTAGACCGACTCCTACCTGCATCTACTACTATTACTCCACATATCGACCGCTCTCTAGCATGCATCTAGTGTATTAAGTTCATGGAAAAATAGAGTAATGAAATAAGAATGGTGACATGATGTAGACAAGATCTATTTATGTAGAAATAGACCCCATCTTGTTATCCTTAATGGCAATGATACATATGTGTTGGTTCCCCTTCTGTCACTGGGGTCAAGCACCGTAAGATCAAACCCATCAGAAAGCACCTCTTCCCATTGCAAGATAAATAGATCAAGTTGGCCAAACAAAACCCAAATATCCGAGAAGAAATACGAGGCTACAAGCAATCATGCATATAATAGATCAAAGAAGACTCAAATAACTTTCATGGATAAAAAGATAGATCTGATCATAAACTCAAAGTTCATCGGATCCCAACAAACACACCGCAAAAAGAGTTACATTATATGGATCTCCAAGAGACCATTGTATTGAGAATCAAACAAGAGAGAGGGAACCATCTAGCTACTAACTACGGACCTGAAGGTCTACAAAGAACTACTCACGCATCATCAAAGAGGCACCAATGGACATGATGAACCCCTCTGTGATGGTGTCTAGATTGGATCTAGTGGTTTCTGGAACTTGTTGCGGCTGGAATTGATTTTCATCGACTCCACTAGGGTTTCTGGAATATTGGGGTATTATAGAGTAAAGAGGCAGTTCAGGAGGCAACCGAGGTGGGCACAAACCACCAGGGTGCGCCTGGAGGGTTGTGCTCCCCTCGGAGCACCCCCCAGGTGCTTCTTCGGCCCACTGGATGTCTTCTAGTCCAAAAAAATCCACAAAAAGTTTCGCTGCGTTTGGACTCCGTTTGGTATTGATTTCCTGCGACGTAAAAAACATGTAAAACAGCAACCGGCACTCGGCACTATGTTAATAGGTTAGTACAAAAAAATGATATAAAATGACTATAAAATGATTATAAAACATCCAAGAATGATAATATAACAATACGGAACAATAAAAAATTATAGATACGTTGGATACGTATCAGTGCTCTGCACTTCCGACGATCTTCGCCCTCAGCAGGTCGTGCTCGGCCCGGAGGTTCTCATTGCCCTCACTTAGTTGCCGGATGACACCGGTAGCCTGTTCAAACGAGGCTTTCATGTCGTCCTGTAACCTCGCCCAGCCGGAGATCTGATCCATATGGCTATGGACGATCGCATTCATGCGCCTGTAAGAGTCCTCGCCTGCCGCGAGACATTTTCCCAGACCGCCGCGGCGCGGGAGGACATCTCTGCTGCATTCGCGGCGCGGCGGGATATCTCTCCTGCTTCCGCGGCGCGGCAGCACCAGTCTGCTGCATCGATGGCGCGGCGGGACCTCCGTGTTGCTACTGTCGCGTGGCAGGACATGTCGGCTGCTTTCGCGGCAGGGTGGGACATCTGTCGTGCTTCCACTTCCATGCTCGGCTCTCCCTGGTGGTAATCTCTCGACCCAGAACTCACGGTGGCCATGGCAGACGCAAGGGAATGATGATGAATGACTTGTTTTTTTTGTGGATGAGGAGTTGAGGAGGAATGTGCAGTCATCTTGAAGTAGTAGTATTTATAACCGAGTACTAATATGCTCCTAAGTGGGAAACCGTTTAGGTTTTAATCGGTGTGAATAGGTTTGCAATTAAATTTAGCGTGGTAGTAATTTGGAATGTGACGGGACGCGGACTCAAAATTTATTGACGGTTCTATAATTTCTAAGTGCGGCACTATTCCCGGACGGCGTAACGTGGGCACGCTTTCTCGGTCGCATACGTGGTGTTTGCACCCTAGGGTGCACTGCAATAGGCCATGTCAGCACACGTCTTGTTCCAACAACCTTGCGCGCTCGTTATTACCATCGCGCATGCTTCTTTTAATTAGAATGTGTGCCCGTCTAGCGCACACACGTTGATGTGTCTAACTATTTCTGTTTATTATGGCTAATCGCAAACAGTTCATCCATGTGAAGTGTATGTCATCAACCGCAGACACTTTGATCTGGCTAACCATTTCTTTTATGTTGCCTAATCGCAAACAGTTAATCCTTCTGAAGCGTATGCCCTCAATCGCACAAACCTTTATCTAGCTGCCCATTTCTGTTGTTCCGCCTCATCACAAACAGTTAATCCGGATGAACTATGTCGTATATCGCACACGCCTTCATTTGGCTGCCCGTTTCTGTTCTTCCTCCTCATCGCAAACAATTAATTGAACTGAACCATATGACCTGCATCGCATACGCAACTAAAATCGGAACCGTGTTTGATGGCTCCTCTATCGCAAATATTTTGCATCTTTTTTGACGGTTATTTTACATCACCGTTTGCGATTAATGCATCACACACAGTTTCGTCAAAGGGTCTCTGATCATAGTGTCGCGTTAGCAGGATCCTGCAGTAGTGAAGCTACTTACTTGAGATCCCCCCTTGATAGTACGGCACTCGATCCTATAACCCGGTCTCCCAACTACCACCATGAGACCGGTAAAATAGAAAACCTATCAAGGGCAAACCTTTGCCTTGCACATAGTCCACTTGAGCTAGATGATGACGATCTTGACTCCCTCAAGTTGAACCATCTTTCTTGATTCTGTTGGCTTGATGAAGACTAGTAGATTGCTCTCCCATACTCTACTATGGGTGAGCCACTCTTTGGAACATCTTCACAAGTCCATTGTCACCACAATGGATGGCAAGATCCAAGAAAGATCTCTTCATGATGCTCCACTTGAATTTTCACACCAGAATCTTTGATGATGAGTGATACGTCTCCAACGTATCTATAATTTTTGATTGTTCCATGTTGTTATATTATCAATCTTGGATGTTTTACATTCATTTAATAGCAACTTTATATCATTTTTTAGGACTAATCTATTGACATAGTGCCCAGTGCCAGTTATTGTTTTTTGCTTGTTTTTTACTTCGCAGAATACCCATATCAAACGAAGACCAAATGCATGGAAACTTTGTGGAGATTTTGCCCAGAAGAGACCCAGGTAGCCAAGAAGGTGTACCAGAGGAGGCCTGTGGGGCCCACAAGACACCAGGGCGCATCGAAGGCACAAGGCATGCCCTGGTGCCTTGTGGGGCCCATGGTGATATTTTCCACCGCCTCTCAGCTCTAGAAATATCCAGATATTCCGGAAACCCATGGGGAGTCGACAAAACAAAATTCCAGCCGCGCAAGTTCCAGAACCACGAGATCCAATCTAGAGCCCTATTCTGGCACCTTGCGGGAGGGGGAAACGATCACGGAGGGGTTCATCATCCTCGTTGGTGTTCCTCCGATCATGCTTGAGTAGTTTACCACACACCTGCGGGTCCGTAGGTAGTAGTTGCATGGCTTCTTATCTCTCTTTGATTTTCAATACAATGTTCTCCTCTATGTTCTTGGAGATATATTTGATGTAATGACTTTTTGCGGTGTGTTTGTTGGGATCCGATGAATTACGAGCTTGTGATCAGTTCTATCCATGAATATTATTTGAGTCTGCTCTGAACTCTTTTATGCATGATCTTTTATAGTCTCATATTTCTTCTACGAAACTTTGGTTTGGTTTGCCAACTAGATTGATTTTTCTTGCAATGGGAAGAGGTGCTTTGTGATGGGTTCGATCTTGTGGTGCTTATTCCCAGTGACAGAAGGAGACATGACACGCATGTATCATTTCCATTAAGATAAAAAGATGGGGTCTATTCCTGCATGAATAGATCTTGTCTACATCATGTCATCGCTCTTATTGCATTACTCCGTTTTTCTATGAACCTAATACACTAGATGCATGCTAGATAGCGCTCGATGTGTGAAGTAATAGTAGTAGATGCAGGCAGGAGTTGGTCTACTAATTTTGGACGTGATGCCTATATACATGATCATTGCCTTGGATATCATCTTGATTATTTGCTTTTCTATCAATTGCCCAACAGTAATTTGTTTACCCATCGTATGCTATTTTCTCGAGAGAAGCCACTAGTGAAATCTATGGCCGCCGGGTCTATTTCCTATCATATTTATTTTCAGATCTATTATTCCAAAAAACCCAAAATACCTTGCTGTACTTTTTCTTTATTTATTTTATTTTGTGTTTTTGTCAGATCTATTTATCAAATCTCATACAATTTTATCTATCTCAATACCGAGGAGGGAATGACAACCCCTCATACGCATTGGGTTGCAAGTATTTGTTATTTGTGTGCAGGTGTTGTTTACATAGTGTTGCTTGGTTCTCCTACTGGATTGATAACCTTGGTTTCATAACTGGGGGAAATACTTACCGTTGTTGTGCTGCATCATCCTCTCCCTTTCAGGGAAATACCAATGCATATATAAACAATCAATGATCACCACTTGATGTCATCCTCCATGGGTTGTATGAGATCTTCATCCTGACGCAAGTCCATGGAAACATACCTAACCCCACATAGAACTCTCACGTAGACCATGAGTTAGTATGCAAAGCGTAATGTTCAATGCTTATCATACCATGGGATCACTTGATCCCTTTTAGTATATCTTCCACGCTTTGCATGTTGATCAACTTGATTCATACTTTAACTTAGTCTTGATCAACCATGTATCATGTCTTCTACTAGACCAATATTTGGATAATTCCTTGAATAGCACCTTGGTCTCATTTCATAAACTCCTTGAAACCAAAACATGGACTTCAAGAAATTCCTATGGACAAATCCTACGAATATAACTCAAGGTAACCATAGTCCATAGAGAATGTCATCAAGTACCAAAACCACACATGAGGCACCATGCTCTTTCACCGGATGCCCTAGCCCCGCCACAATACCGGGACTAGGTCACACCGGTCCGGCACATTCTCAGAGGCCGCCGCTGTCTTCCACCGATCCATCTCCAGAGCAGGTACTGACACAACGACCATATCAGGCGTGCCGTCGATGTCCTCATGACGCCAGACAATGCCACCATCCTGCACGTATCCATCCACACGCGCCCGTCGCCGAAACTCCGCAGCGCCATGCAGCCAGGATCCGTCGTCGACCTTGCGGTAGATGTAACACCGTTCCTCCTCTTGTCCCCTCTAGCCAGCTCCTGCTCTAAAACGATGGCCCCAGGAGGGAGAACGAGACCGAAGCCGCCGTCATCGTCTGATCCGGTAGACCTAGATCTAGGGTTTTCCCCGGAACACCCCGATCATGTTGAGTAACTTGCAACAACGATGCCTCGACAGGGGAATTACGTCGGAGACGCCGTCATTGTCCGCCATGACCAAAGTCAACGTGATTTTCCTCAGAAGTAGCGCCACCACGATCTCGCCGCTGACTGGATCTGCGCACACCCTCGCCATGTAGACGTACGATGTCGTCGGAAAGCCGGTTAAGGACCTCCGGCCGCCCCACCCCGGCCACATCACGTGTCGTCGGCCGGCCAAAGCCGAACCACAATGGATCTGGCCGAGATGCCAGATCCACGGCCACCGCCGCCGCCCATTGCATAGTGGAGGATCCCAACAGAGCACCTCACCGGCCATGGGTTCGCCGACTGCCGCCGCACAGCCAGGACGGCGTCGTGGATACCGCGCGAGGATACCCCGCGCGAGGCGCCCTAGCCGCCTCACGGGAGATCCGGCGCAACCCTCCAGCCCTAGCCCTTTTGGCGTTGGGCGCCGCCACCACCACGACCAGTGCCGGCGGCAGGGATCTGCCTCGTGGGAGGGCTGGCGGGGTGAAGGAATTGGTCCCCCTGGCGTCGCCCTGGGTGGCAGCGCGAGGGGGTCATGAGCGAGGGCGAGGGCCAATTTTCCTTGTTATGAATTCCAATTTGTACCACGTACCTGGCTGCAATAATGATTCATGCTAATTATATCTTATTTACATATTATTTTTTCTCGGATATGTTATGATCAGCGTATCATTGCATTGATAGAGGAGAAGAACGTACAGATTGACATCAGGGACACGTACACTACAAGGCATGCGCGTGATACACAGTGAGCATGGAATGGGTTGCTCAGCCCAAAGAGAGTACACTACGTTACAGGGATAATGTTGTCAAGTCATTTGGCTCCTGCGCAATCATGTTATGAACATATTAATTGTTGCTGAGTTATTAGTAGCTTAATTATAATCATGTTATGACACGATACAAATGAGGGTTGTAGACAAGATGATCGCTTGGTCTTAGTGACAGCTACGCCTCAGCTACTTAAATCAGCGGCAGCTAACATGGCAATCAGGAGTTTTAATTAAAGTTGGGTAGGAATCGCCTTACAAAGTTACTGCTCATACATGTTCATCCATCATGCACTGCCCGCCTGTCTGCAGTGCCCTGGCATCCTATATGCACCCAAAATAAAACTAGAGTGGATCAATTATCTAGGCCTCACTATTTCAACTATTTTAACATGCATACGTGTTATCTCATGTAAGGTCCATCATAATATGCACGAGATTATTACTCTTTATTAGTTGATCCACACTATTCATTTATCATAGCATGCACACATCCGGCCTTATCACAATAGTCAAAGGCCCACCTCAACATGCAATATTTTTCACTATATTATTATGTCACTTATATTCGATAAAATTCTAAACTATACAATTATCAGATATTCACACCTTGCAAAACAAATTCACTCCATTCACTATTATAAGATTTTTTGGGTACATCAACAAAGACTACATATAGAATAACATGAGTGTACAAACACATTAGATTCTGTCTACATAAATCTGATTCAGGAAAAACTAAAACATCTAATAATGGTAGACGAAGGGAGTACAATATATATAATATATGTATTTTAAATTATAAGTTATTAATTAAAATATTAATGTTATATATAATTATTATTAAAAAATATTGCAACCGCTTTCCGTCTGTTATCATCTACTCACTCCGTTCACAAATATAAGATGACATAACTATGCAACGGATGTATATAGATAGACACGATTTTAGTGTGTTTGTTCACTCATTTTTGTAATCGCCGACCCAAATTGTTCACGCGTGTCTGTTTGGGTCAACGGATGAGCGTACACATTTTGTCCGCGCGCGACCCATTTCAGGCCCACATTTGGGCCTTGTTTGCATCGGCGGGGACACGCAGCGGACGCGTGCCACGCCCGCACTTGTCCTCCCTTGGCCCGGCAGTTGATGACACATCGGCCATTCTCCCTTCCTCTCATTGATAGCCAGCACACTCGACGCCCCACCCATCACCGCCACCACCCAGTTCCGCTGCCCAGGCCGGCCGCCCACACGCACACCTTCCCCAGCAGCATGCCACCCCCTGATGTCCCCCTACTCCGGCGTTTGGTGGACCATTTTCGCCGCCGCCGCAGTACCCCGACGTCGACGCCACAACGCCCTCGCCTCCCCCTACCAAGAGCACACAAACACGGCTACCTCGCTCACAGGATGGCGCCACGTTCGCCTCCATGCCGACAGGCTTGCTACCTGGTCTCGGAGAGTCGCGAGGCTCTTCACCGGCCGGCTTCTTCCACGACGCCCGCAAGGTGTTTGATGGTTTGCCCGCAAGGTACAAATGGACTCCGACGACATGTACTTTCATTTGCAATTTGGATGATTCTTCATCCGATGATGAGGAGATTGTGGTTGCTGCTTTGGTCGTCCATGACCACATTAGTAGGCGGCGGTTGTTCAGAGGCTCGATCCCAGGGCATACTCCAGCATTGAATCGTAACCGAGAGAGCGGCCATTGCCTACTCTGGCAAGACTACTTCGAGTCCCCTAACCGGCTCTTCAAACACCACCTATTCTGGCGCCATTTCCGGATGGCTAGACATGTGTTTCAACTGTGTCCAGGAGGGGTGGTGGCGGGAGGATGCCCTGGGAAAGGTTGACTTCTCCTCTTATCAGAAATGCACTACAACTATTTGGATGCTTACATACGGAGTACCCGATGATCTCACTGATGAGTATGCCTGAATGAGCGAGTCCACGTGCCTAGACTCTATGTACAAGTTCTACAAGGCTGTGGTGGTAGTGTTTGTCCCAGAGTACTTGAGAGAGCCAACTACTGCAAATTCAGCCAGGTTGTTGACGAGCAGTGCTAGTAGGAGCTTTTTAGGGATGCTTGGTAGTATAGATTGTATGCACCGGGAGTGGAAGAATTGTCTTTCTACTTGGCAGGGGCACTATAGGAGGCATGCCAAAGCTTGCACTGTCATGCTTGTGGCCGTGGCTTCACAAGATCTCCGGATTTGGCACTCTTCTTCAACATGGCCAGATCTCAAAACGACATCAGCGTGCTTCAACGCTCTCCGGCGTTTGCAAGGCTTGCAGAAGGCAACTGCCCGAATGTCAATGTTGAGGTCAATGGCCACCACTACAACAAAGGATACTACCAAGTTGACGGTATCTATCCTCAGTGGACTACTCTTATGAAGACAATTCTTAACCCGTTGGAGAGAAGAGGAAGAGATTTGTCCAAGCACAAGAGAGTGTTAGGAAGGATGTGGAGCGCGCCTTCGGTGTTCTCCAATCTTGATGGGGCATCGTTCGGTATCTTACTAGGACTTGGAGCACCAAAAATTATGGGAGGTGATGACTACTTGCGTGCTCATGCACAACATGATCGTAGATGATGAGCGTCTGGACGAAATCTACGATCGGGGTTTCAGTTTTCAGGGTGGCAATGTTGTGCCTAAGCATGGAGGAGCGGCAATGTTTGCATAGTTCACCAAATTTCATCATCAAATGCACGAATGGGAATCTCATATTCAACTGCAAGATGATTTGGTTGAGCATATATAGGCTCAAATATATTTAGGACAATTTATATTTTATTTGGCCTGTAAACTATAAGATATTTATTTGATTGTGATACTATGAGATATTTGTATCTTGTTTGAATTATGTGAACAAATTTTATTTATATGTCGTAACAAGAGCTCAAAAATGGCCGCAAACCGGTCGCGAGGACAAAAATGCGTCCGCGCGTTGGATGTACTATCGACCCAAACTCGAAAGGGAGCGCGCACACCAACGTAAACGAACAAAAATCAGACAAAATACGTGTCCATTTAGATCGCCGAGTGAGAGTTGCTCTTAGTCCACATTGAAATATGCAAAACGAGGAGGGAAAATGTCAAAGTACCCACCCTGGAGGTCCCTCCCCTCCCCCCCCCTGCGTCGCTCCCGCGGGCGGCTCGGGGGCAAACCCTAGCCCCCTCCAGCAGCCACAACCACCACCCCTCCCTTTCCTCGCCGCCACCAGCAGCGGTCGCCGGGCAAAGCCCGGGAGGCTGGGCAGCGGCGGGGCCCTTCCTTCCTCCTTCCGTCCGGAGGTGCTGGCGCGGGCCGGAGATCTGCGGCGGGAGCTCGAGCAACTGCGCGCGCTCGGGATGGCATAGCTGGCCGGCGAGGCAGCGCATGGAGGCACGGATCTGGTGCGGGAGCGCGGCCTCGCGAGCGCGCGGGGCGCACGGATCTGGCGCGGGAGCGCGGCCTCGCGGGCGCGCGGGGCGCGGATCTGGCGCGAGAGCGCGGCATCACGGGTCGTCAGGCACGGAGATGGCGCGGGCCGCATGACGGGGCTGGTGGCGGTGGAAGGTGCGCTGCGAGCGGGCGCGGAGGTAGCCGGCGCGCGGCGGAGGTTCGGGTCCGCACATGGAAATGGCGTGTGGGGCAGCGCCGGCAGCGCGGATCCAGTCTCCAGCGAGATGTGCAGTTAGGAGGGGTCCCGAGGCTGCGTGGAAGGACGGCTACGTGTGGCGCTAGGCGGTGCTGGAGCAGAGAGGCTCCGGCCGTGGTCAGATGCGGGGTGCAGGACCTGATCTGGTCTCCGCAGGCCCGCCGTCGGGGAGGATTGGTGGTGGCCCTGCACAGCGGTGGCGCACTCGCTGTGTGGGGGTGTGCGGTTCAATGGAGGCATGGGTCGTCCTCGGCCTGCTGCATGGGAATGGCTGCCCCGGGTGAAAGCCTGGCCGATGCTGGCCGGTCGGCGGCGACGGCGCCTGTGGGCGTCGCTATTCTCCTTGGAGGCGCCGTCAGGAATATCACAGCCAGATCTCCCGGATCAAGTCTGTAGGATCGAAAGTATGTCTAGAGGGGGGGGTGATTAGACTACTTGACCAAATAAAAACTTAACCTTTTCCCAATTTTAGTTCTTGGCAGATTTTAGCTATTGTAGGACAAGTCAAGCAATCATCACATAATTCAAGCAAGCATGCAAAGAGTATATTGGCAGCGGAAAGTAAAGCATGCAACTTGCAAGAATGTAAAGGGAAGGGTTTGGAGAATTCAAACGCAATTGGAGACACGGATGTTTTTCCCGTGGTTCGGATAGGTGGTGCTACTCTTCCATGTCACATACATCTTGGTGGAGCGCTTAAAATGATAAGAATGAAATACATGCACTCATCACCAAGAATAGTGAATGATCACATAAGATAGATAAGATAATAGCATTCATCAAGCATTAAGTGTAGCTTATGATCAAACACATGATCATCAATGTCTCACAAATAATGACGTAGTATCTCAAGCACTCAAAAGCAAACAAAGTTCGAAAAACCACCAAATAAAGCAAGAGAGAAAAAGGCAACACTCTCTCTCGAAGCCTATGATCTATACATTTTTCTCCCCCTTTGGCAACAAGTTACCAAAAAGTTCCTAGAAAATGCATAGTACTAGATCGACGCTCAGGCTTGATCTTCAGGTGGTGGTGGAGTCCGAATCACTCCAAGGACGAAGGCTTCTGTAGACGCTGAAGTAGACGCTGGAGTTGGAGCTGAAGTAGATGCTGGAGCTGGTGGAACTGAGGCTGTGGCTGGAGCTGAGGCAGTTGCTCTTGTGTCAGGAACTGGCACTGCAGACGACCTCAGACCTCTTGGCACTCTGGCAAAGGCATCAGTTGTAGTCCTGCCTCTCCTCTCCTGCATGTCATCTTGGAGCTGCTCCACTGCAGTCTGAATCTCTGTTACCTTGACATCCAAGTCATAGAACTTTTGTTCCATGATTCTCTCTAGGCTTGCCTGGTTCTGAGTTAGGGTGGCTAGTCCTTTCTTAATCCGCAGGGTGGATGCAATCAGGTAACCAATCTGCTCTTGTTTGGTTTTCAAGAAGTACTCAGATGCCTCCTCTTGAGTTGGCATCTTGGCAGCTTTCTCCTTTCTTGCCTTCTCCTTCTTTGCTTGTGCTTGGGCAGACGATGGCTCATTCTCAGTCATGACAACTTGATTGTCCTCAAAATCTGGACGGATGCGCAGGTGTTCCTTGTCCAATAAATATATGCCCGTGCCCATCTTAGAGTTGATGAGCTCCTGAATCTGAGGGGCATATCCACAGCTCCTCTTCTGATCTGCTGCAATCCTCTTGATAGTTTCTACTATGAGGCTCATGACCTTGAACTTCTGTGGCACATCAAAGACATGAAGCAAGTTGATTGCATGGCCTCTGATCATCTTGTGATCTCCAGACTTGGGCAAGAGAGAGTGCCTCAATATCCAATTTATAGTTGGCAGCCCTGACAGAAGGTAATGCACAGACCCAAATTTGAAGGTGTCAAGAGCTTCATTGGGAATTTCCTTGTACATGTTGGACATTGAGTTATGATCCATCTTTTTCTTGGCATAAATGTCCAAGTCATCTGCTTGCTCCTCTGGGGTATTGATCAACTTTGCCCATTCCTCAACAGTAGATTGGTACCTCGTACCTTCAGACATCCAAGTGATCCTTCCATCTGGATAAAAATGTGCCGTGGAGTAGAATTGCATAATGAGCTCCTCGTTCCACTTTGTGAGCTTCTGCCCAACAAAGTCTGCAACTCCACACGCACTAAAGCTGTCACACACTCCAGGGTAGTGTTCCTCATTGTCCTTCATGTATTGCCAGTCAACCCATCTCATATCACAGACTATTGGCTTCTTATCAAGCAGCACTGTCTCATAGAAATCTTGCTGCTCCTTGGTGTGAAATCTGTAGTCCACAGCAGTCCTCCTCCTTGAAGCATACGGGTCTGCTTCTCTCCACTTCCTCAGCCCTGAGTCTCTCCTGAGCTTCATATCCTCAGCCACAGGATGAGCATCGTTGTGGTCTGGGATCTTGGGCTTGAGCTTTCTAAGAACTTGCTCTTCATCCTCTTCTTCAGCAACAGTCTCAGGCACTGGGGCCTTGTTCTTCTCAGTTGCAGGTATGTTCCTTGTATTCCTCTTTGGTTTTGGCTTGGAGGCGGCTTTGGGTGCTTCTTTGGGCTTAGATGCAGCAGCCCCTGATTTGATAGCATCACCCATCAGCTTGGGTGCCTTAGGTGCTGGTGCAGCTACCTCTTCTTCCTCTTCCTCTTCCATGATGGAAGCCTTTCCAAGCACTCTGGCCACGGTCTTCTTGACCCTTTCCTTCCTCTTCTTGCCTTCAGCAGCAACTGGCTCTTTGGGTGCAGGCTTTTCAGTTGAAGCTCTTGCCTTTGACATGGGTTGCCTGCCTGCTGGCCTTTTGATTTTCAAACCTGGCTTTGTGCCTTGAGCTGGCTCAACTCTCTTTGATGTGGCCTCTTCCTCTGCCACATAATCTTCATCTTCAGAATCAGAAGTTCTCTTCTTCCTCTGTCTGGTGGCAGCTTTTGGCAAATTGCTAGGAGTACTCCTGCTGCCATCATCTGAAGAACTTGAGGGACTAGTGCCCTCACTCATCTGCACCTACTCTTCTGACATGTTCTGGCTGTCACTCTGGTCTGACATGATGAACAAGCTGACTGCTGACCCCTAGTTCGGCGGAGACTCGCTACGGCAGCAACGGCGGGGCAGAATTCCCGTTGACGGCGACGGAGACCAGTGACTGGAGGCGGCTGGCGGCGAGAAGACGATCCGGAGACCACGTTGGCAGAGCAGGCTATCGCGCGGGCGAAGGGGTTCGGAGAAATTTCCAAATTTTGCCCGTGACTATATATAGCCCGACCCTGTCGGTGTGACCGAGTGGAACAACTCGGTGGCACTGAGATTCATAACTGTAAGCAGTTACTGAAACTCGGTGTGACCGAAAAGTTCAAATCGGTTGCACCAAGATCGAAAACCTAGATCAACTTAATGATCTCGGTAGGACCGAAAGTGGGGTATCGGTCAGACCGAGAATCATAAAGAGGTTTTGGAAGTTTAAGTCTATGACGAATCGGGGACTCCGAGCGCTCCTCACACAGAGTGGTTCGAATCTGACTTGATCAAATTTTGTGATGTAGCATGAAAAGAGTTTGAGACGAGAAAAGCATAGATAGCTAGAGGAGGTTCTTAGGCATTCTTGCCCATCCACTTGGCAAAAAGAAATAAAACCGAACAATCAAAACAACAAGTGGATGTCCTCGAATGAGTAAAATATGCAACCAGCATGCTCACACAATAAGATGGCAAATGACATATGTGACAAGGCATGCACAACCAATTCTAGCATCTATCAAGCAATTTGCGATGACTAGGTCATCTATATATGAGTATATTGACTTAGGAGTCAAGTGAGAACACTTATCATAGGTCATACTCATCGTTTGAGCTCAAGTGGGGTTATCACTTTTACATAAAGCATTGTTGTGTTCACATCTTTAGAGTTGCTTTAGCTCAAGTCTTAGAGTAAAGCTCCCCCTAGATGTGATATCCCCCCTAAAAGGGATGAACTAACCTTGGGTTTTGTCGATGATGACTTCATGTAGATGTTGAAGATGTGGACGCTCAATGTTGATGTAGATCACTTGGAGCTATCCATTTGAGTGAATTGCACATTCAATACCTACATGGGTTAGTCCCACAAGGAACAAACAAGGATATCCATAGACATAGAGTGATGCACACACAAGATGATGTCCATGAAAACTTTTAGGTTACCTTGTCCCTTGTCTTACCAACAAGAGGGTTTGTGACTCCTTGAACTAGTGCAAGATGTGGAAGTTGATTGCACTTGTTCTTGCCAAAATAATAAGAGTGAAGTATGTTGGCGGAGTCACCCTCAAGAACTCTCTAGTTCTTCTTCTTTTGGATCCACACCATCTTGATGGGAATCCTTGGAGTTGTAGTCGTACTTGATGAAGTGGAACTTGAAGTAGTCTTGGGAATCCACTTGACTAAGGTCTTAGGAGCTTCTTCAAATGCATCAATTTCCTCTTGAAGCTTATCCTTGCCTTTTTGCTTGTAGTCTTGTGGTGGAAGATCATCTTGAGCTTGTGTCCCCTTGAAAGAAGTATCATACTTCTCTTGTTGAGGAACAAACTTTGTCTTGGGGTATTGATCTTCTTCCCACTCAACTCCATTGGCATTGAACTTTCGTTCAAAACCAACACCTTGATTCTTCCGGTGCATTCCTTGCTTGCGCACAATTTCCTCGAATTGCTTACTCCCGGCAAGGCTTTTGTACACTCCTTTTTCTATAATTCCCTTCAATAAACTATTTTCTTGCTCAAGTGTAACTTGGCTAAGAGAATCATTAGTGGAATCAAGAGAACTACTAGAAGCAACAATATTGGATTTAGCATGATCATTGTTACTGCTAGAGGAAGAATCTTTCTTGTTCTTGTTACTAGACTTGACTTGAGGCATGTAAGTGGATAAGAGTAAACGCTTGGCAATGTGAGAAGAACTTTTCTTGCGGAGATCATCATTGATTGCTTTTAAGAACTCATACTCTTGCTCAAGATTGAGCTTTTCAAAGCGTAATTTCTCATGAGCTCTTAAAAGTTCTCGATGATCTTCGAAGATAGTTTCATGAGCTAACTTAAGAGTGTTTAATTCTTTAGTTAGAGCCTCAATCTTCTCCTTATCATTATCATTTGTTTTATCTTGATTAGCATGATTAATTGGTCTTTCATCATAGTATTCATCACTAGAGTTGTCAACAAGCAAATCATCACCTAACAAGTCATCTTCATCACTATTGAAATCAACATACTCGGGATGTGTTACCTTAGGACCTTTGGCCATGAAGCATCTTCCAACTCCTTCATTTGGTGAGTCAAATATGTCGTAGGAGTTGGTTGACACAAGTGCTAGACCGGCAACACCTTCATCTTGAGTATCTTCGGAGTCGGAGTGATAACTTCTCTCGGAGTGGCTGTCGGAGTCGGAGCCGGATACCCATTCACCAACATGAGCTTGATGTCTTCGTCTTGTGTAGCTCCTTGATGATTTTTCCTTCCTTTCCGAATCCTTGCTTCTCCGTGAGTATCTTCGTTCATAACGATCATCTCTACTCCTTCTCTCTCTTGGTGGTGATTCTTTGCTTCTTCTTTTTGGAGAATCTTCTCTTCTCTTGTAGGGAGCCGTACACTCATTGGAATAGTGTCCGGGTCTTCCACAACTGTAGCAGTTTCGCTCTCGACTAGAAGATCTTTTGTCATTGTAGGACCTTGACTTGAAGCTTCTATCTTTTCTTCTACTCTTGTAGAACTTGTTGAAGTTCTTCACCATTAAGCTCAATTCTTCATTGAAGTCTTGTTTCTCACTTGATGATGTGGGGGCTTCACATGAGGCTTTATAGGCACCACTTGACTTGTTGTGAAGTTCCTCTTTATCCTTAAGTGACATCTCGTGAGCAACAATTCTTCCAATCACCTCCGTTGGCTTGAGATCTTTGTAATTGGGCATCATTTGGATCAATGTGCACACGGTATCATATTTTCCATCCAAGGCTCTTAGGATCTTCTTGATGATGAATCTATCGGTCATCTCTTCACTTCCTAAGCCGGCAATCTCATTTGTGATGAGAGCAAGCCTAGAGTACATTTCAGCGACACCTTCACCATCCTTCATCTTGAACTTGTCAAGTTGACTTTGAAGCACATCCAACTTGGATTCCTTAATGGAGTCGGTACCTTCGTGCATATCAATCAAAGTGTCCCAAATTTCCTTTGCATTCTCAAGACGGCTGATTTTGTTGAATTCTTCGGGGCACAATCCGTTGAAGAGAATATCACAAGCTTGAGCATTGTATTGCAACATCTTCAACTCATCCGCGGTAGCTTCACGGTTTGGTTCTTTCCCATCAAAGAAGTCACCTTACAAACCAACACACACAATAGCCCAAACGGCGGGGTTATGTCCAAGAATATGCATTTTCATTTTATGCTTCCAACTAGCAAAATTAGTACCATCAAAGTAAGGACCTCTACGGTGATAATTTCCCTCGCTAGACGCCATACTCTCCTAGGTTGTGAAACCAAGGCTATGACTACCAAAAGCTATGGAGATCAAAGCAAATGGAGACCAAAGCTCTGATACCACTTGTAGGATCGAAAGTATGTCTAGAGGGGGGGTGATTAGACTACTTGACCAAATAAAAACTTAACCTTTTCCCAATTTTAGTTCTTGGCAGATTTTAGCTATTGTAGGACAAGTCAAGCAATCATCACACAATTCAAGAAAGCATGCAAAGAGTATATTGGCAGCGGAATGTAAAGCATGCAACTTGCAAGAATGTAAGGGGAAGGGTTTGGAGAATTCAAACGCAATTGGAGACACGGATGTTTTTCCCGTGGTTCGGATAGGTGGTGCTATCCTACATCCATGTTGATGGAGACTTCAACCCACAAAGGGTAACGGTTGCGCGAGTCCACACAGGGCTCCACCCACAAAGGGTAACGGTTGCGCGAGTCCACACAGGGCTCCACCCACGAAGGGTCCACGAAGAAGCAACCACCCACAAAGGGTCCACGAAGAAGCAACCTTGTCTATCCCACCATGGCCATCGCCCACACAGGACTTGCCTCACTAGCGGTAGATCTTCACGAAGTAGGCAATCTCCTTGCCCTTACAAACTCCTTGGTTCAACTCCACAATCTTGTTGGAGGCTCCCAAGTGACACCTAGCCAATCTAGGAGACACCACTCTCCAAGAAGTAACAAATGGTGTGTAGGTAATGAACTCCTTGCTCTTGTGCTTCAAATGATAGTCTTCCCAACACTCAACTCTCTCTCGTAGGATTTGGATTTGGTGGAAAGAAGATTTGAGTGGAAAGCAACTTAGGAAGGCTAGAGATCAAGATTCATATGATAGGAATGGAATATCTTGGTCTTAACACATGAGTAGGTGGTTCTCTCTCAGAACATATGAGTTGGAATTGTGTATGTGTTCTGATTGCTCTCTCCACGAATGAAGAGGAGGTGGAGGGGTATATATAGCCTCCACACAAAATCCAACCGTTACACACAGTTTTCCAATCTCGGTGGGACCGAATCAACAAACTCGGTCGGACCGGAAAGGTAAACCTAGTGACCGTTAAAGATTTTCGGTGGGAGTGACATGCAACTCGGTAGGACCGATATGGTTAGGGTTTGGGCATAACGTAATCTCGATGAGACCGATTACACAAACTCGGTGGGACCGAATTTGGTAATTAGCTAACCAGAGAGTTGGTCAGGCAAACTCGGTGGGACCGATTTGCTCTTTCGGTGAGACCGAAAAGTTACAAAAAGGAAACACTGAATTTACATTGCAATCTCGGTGGGACCGATTCGCTCTTTCGGTGAGACCGAAAAGTTACGAAAGGGAAACAGAGAGTTTGCAACCCCATCTCGGTGAGACCGAGATCCCTATCGGTAGAACCGATTTGCTAGGGTTTGGCAGTGGCTTATGACAAATGAAACTCGGTGGCGCCGGATAGGAAGAATCGGTAGGACCGAGTTTGGCTTAGGGTTTTGGTTATATGTGGATATGGGAAAGTAGTTGAGGGTTTTGGAGCATATCACTAAGCACATGAAGCAAGAGGCTCATTAAGCAACACCTCATCCCTCCTTGATAGTATTGGCTTTTCCTAAAGACTCAATGTGATCTTGGATCACTAAAATGTAAAATGAAGAGTCTAGAGCTTTTGAGCTTGAGCCAATCCTTTGTCCTTAGCATTTTGAGGGTTCCACTTTCACATCCATGCCATGCCAATCATTGAGCTTTCCTGAAATAATCATCTTGGAATAGCATTAGCTCAATGAGCTATATGTTGTTATGAATTACCAAAACCATCTAGGGATAGTTGCACTTTCAAAGTCCTTCGGGTGAAAACCCAGATCCTGTTGTAGGGTCGGGCGGTGGCGTCGTCTTCAACGCCGTTCCCTTCTTTAGGGCACCGTCTTGAAGACTTTGATCCCTTTGGTGTTTCCTACAACTGGACGTGCACGGCGATTTCTGTGGCAACGATGACGGCGATGAGCAATGTCGGAAGCGTGGCCTTGGTCGTGGTAGTCGGCTCTTCTTCTCCGGCGACTCCATGGGTGTGCCTCGACTGCCTGTTGCTGTGAAGTCGAAGCCGCGGTGGGGGGTCGGTGGTATACGATGACGCGTGACAGATAGCTCGTTCGGTGATCATCTGTGACGCCACCCCTGCCTAGTCTTCTTAGTAGTTCACCGGCGGAGTCGGAGCTGCGCTGACTTAGTATGGATTGTATGGAGTGTTCGGCTGCAGCTTTCAGGGTTGTTGTTTTTCTTTTCTCTTTCTTTGATCTTCGGATCTGGTCCTTGGACCTTCACCACTTTGTTGTTTTTCCTTTGCTTTCTGCTATTATCAATGGAATAGCAGTGATGCTAGATCTTTCAAAAAAGAAATATGCAAAACATCCTTGCGAACGCAAGCAGTAGTAGTAGTAGTTTTCGCTAGTGTAGTGTACTTGAAAGTCCATCCCAGCCTTAGCTGTCCTGGCGTCCGGGCATCCGCTGTGACTGCACATGTTCCGCGTACTGTTGCATGTGGTGGATGTGAAATGTGATGTATCTTGGGTTGGTCGCAAGCAGCAATGGACAGGCATGCCCCCACACCTGCGCGCATCGTTCGTGCAAAACAGTCTTGGCCTTGTCCCCGTTCCATTACACGGTCACTCACTCTCACACGTCCAGGTAGACATCGAATAGAAGCGAATCGGTTGGGTTTCAGCGTTACTGCCATCGTTCTTATCGGTTTCAGCGACGGCTCGCGCACATACACAGCCATTGTCCATCGTGGAACGGCCAGGCTCGTTACAGGCACGTAGTGGTAGTACCTTTTCTTTTGCCAACATTGACCATGCTCTTTTCACTGGGGGAAGAAGACAAGAAGCTTTCGCGGTGGCATGGAGCCGAATCGGGTGGGCAGTCAGGAACAGGATGCATCACCATCACATGGCCGACCGTGCCGTTCGTGGGCAATGCCAATGCTGCTACATGCACGGACGGAATTCCAGGACAGCGTGGTGACTGGTGACCGTCCGGGGGGTCTGTTGAGCTTGGCGATTAGCATGGTCAAGCGGACCAAGCGATCCACCTGGAACCGGCCTGTCACGATCACGCACGCAGATGACCAGCGTGTATTGCCGGCCGTGCACATGCGGTACCACCAACCATACGTCCATACCAAACGGGTCACCGTCAGCGTGTATTGCTGGTCGCCGCACACGGCACCTACGTGCACGAATAAAGAAAGCCTTCGTCCCAGTCAGGCGGTCGTCCGTGCGCGGCCGGTGGCACGGCTGCTGCAAGTCTGCGACGTTCCCGGTGCCTCCTCCTTTCTTTTCAGCAGCCAGACCCGGTGATGAGGCCATCTCCACCGCGCGACCGCAAAACGTCCGGATCTGTCCGTTTAAGGTTAAACGGACAAAATGAAACGACCCAACGCCTAACCTCATTCGTAAAAAACGTCCGTTTGTTGTCCGTCTCACCCCACCTGAAACCAAATTTGAGCTGGGTTTGCGTCCAAAGCAGACACGCGTGGACACTTTCTGGGTCGTCCTCGTCCAGCAGTGTCCCATTTGCATGTGACACTGGCCCACCTGTCATCCCCTCTCTTCTTCTCTCTCACGTGGCCTACCATGCCCACCTACCATTCTCTCTCTCAATCTTTTCCTTCTCCCCATGCCGGTGCACACCACGGTGCTGCAGCCGTGGGCGAGCGCCGGCGCGGGAGAGCAGCGTGCGGCGCAGCGGCGCGTCGACGGGCGACGGGGCGCGGCTGCGGGCGCGGGAAAGCGGCGTGCGGCGCGCGGCGCGTCGACGGGCGAAGGGGCGCGGCTGCAGGCGCGGCTTCGCGCGGCGTCGAGGCGGGACGGGGCGAGCGCGCGCGCTGCGGCGGCAGGGGCGAGCGCGCGGTGGCCGGGGCGAGCGCGCGCGGGGCGGCAGCAGGGGCGAGGCGCGGGCGCAGGACGCGGTCGGGGCACGGCCAGCGCGCGACGCGGGCATGACATGGAGGCGGGGCGCGAGCGGGCGCGGCGCGGCGTACGCCGGCCGGCATGCCGCAGCGTTCGGCGTGGGCGCAGAACGCGGTCGGGGCGCGGCCAGCGCGCGGCGCGGGCGTGACGTGGAGGCGGGGCGAGAGCGGGCGCGGCGCGGCATGCGCCGGCCGGCATGCCGCAGCGGGGAACGGGCGGAGGGAGAGTGCCAGCTCGCGGGCGGGTGAGACGCGCGGCCGAGACAAACAGTTTGGGGTTGGTTGGTGCGATGGGCTCTTCAACTAAACCCGGACATGCATGTCCGTATTGACATTTTATTTTCATCTCAAACGGATTGAATCCGAATAAAGCGGACGTCCATTTAGAATCGTACGATGGAGTAGGCATGAGTTGCGTTGGCGAGACGTGCACGCGCGTCCCGTCCGTCCGCTCGTCCTGGCTGGCTGGCGCCGTGTGCAGGGCCGGGCCGGGCCGGACGCTCCGCGCATCGCATGTGACATGTGACATGTGGCTACGCTAGCAGTACTGACTGCACGGCAGCAAGACACCAACGGCGGCAGCAGAGCAGAGCACGACGCCGACGGTGGTCACTCCACTCCGCCTCCACAGGCTTTTGGGGTCAAACAGACTGTACGGTTTTACTCCGCGAGTAAATTCTGGTATGGGACGCTTGCTTTGCCTGTGGAGAGCTTGTGCTGTTGCCACGACGCCGTACTGGTGGTAGTAGTCATGTGCATGGTTGCTCTTACTGCCAACCACGTGCAAACCAGCTCTTGTGTCGAAATTAAGGCATCTTCAACGCGACCGGTAAATTTTCTCCCACATCCGTATGTGGACAACGAAATCAGTCCATGAACATGAATGTGGAAGAACGCCATCTAACCATAGCCTGTATTTGTAAACCAATAAATTCAAATTCAATGCACGCTAATCCACACAACGCACCAGATCATAGCCGCATGGAATCGCATCCCCGGTCACAATAAAAAGAGGCAAATATGCTTAGTTTTTACATGTCCGAATCCAAAAAAACATTTGTCCGGACTGAAGAAACACATAGGAGAAAAGAGTGGGAATTGGGCGGAGAGCGGCGGGGAGTGGAAGAAAAGAGTGGGGGATTTTGGCGGAAACAGAGCGGGATGCTACAAAAGCGCGGGCTCCACCCTTTTGGGTGGGCTAGAGGGCGGAGATCTACGTTTCGCGTGTCCAGACTCCCGCAAGCCTCCCCCATGTTTGTCTCTGATTAGCGAGAGAAATCGAGTCCGGACCGCTCAGCGGACAGATACACAGGACCGCGTTGGATGGCTTCCATGGCCCAATAGCGTGGTCCGGGCCATTGCGGGAGGTTTGCTGATTGGCGTTGGAGATGCCCTTACACCCCACCCCACTCAAAGCATGCACGTTCAGTCTAGCAAGGGCATCTCCAATAACTGTACGGACGCGTCCGGACGTGACCGCGGACACAGATCACACTGATGACTTGGACGATGTGGAAGCATAGGAATGACATCGTGTTGAAGGCGCTTCACCCTCAGCTGATGACGTGCACGGATAGATCGATATTGTGGGTAACAGGATCACTTCCGGCTAGGCTAGATCGGTTGGATAGTGGTGAGTAATTCGCATGCCGTGTGGTTGCATTTTATGTCGTGGATGTATTGTAACTAACTTTCTGCCTTATCCAACGATCTCCGGCCTTCTCCAGCATGGCGGGCAGTGAAACCGAGTCCGACAACTCTGAATCCGTTGCTAAGACCTCGTCCCATGCAGGTGCAAGGAGGAGTTCGTCGTCCGGGCTCTCCACCAATCCCAGGAGGAAACCCCAGCTCCGTAGTGGGAGTTGCTCCGCGCGGGAGTCCATTGCGCCCGCATAAGTGGCGCTTGGATCCTGCGGCACCGGCGGCTTGAGGCGCGTGACCGTGGTGGAGCCAGAGGCGGCAAGCATCCTTCGATGTACCACCACACCCAACCGGGCGGCCTCGGGCTCGCGTCGCAACCCTTGCGGTGGAGCCTTGTCCCCGCAAGGCAGGGCTTCGAGTCTGAGGTCAACGTCGCCAGACAACACAACCACGACCATGGATGCATCAAGGACTGGTGTTCTCGTTGTGCCAGGAACAGGGGAACGACAGCCACGAAGGTCGAGTCGCATGTTGATATGTCTCCAACGTATCTATAGTTTTTTTTGTTCCATGCTATTATAGTATTAATCTTGGATATTTATTATGCAATCATATCCCATTTTTGGGACTAACCTATTAACCTAGTGCTCAATGCTAGTTGCTGTTTTTTTCTTGTTTTTTTGGCTTTTCAGAAAATCAATATCAAACAGAGTCTAAACATAGAGAAAAACTTTGGATTATTTTTTCCGGACGAGAAGGGACCCTAGAAGATTCGGGAGAAGACCTGACAAGTCATGAGGGAGCAACAAGCTCGGGAGGCGCGCTCCAGGCTTGTTGGCCCCTTGTGGCACCTCTTGACCTAATTCCGCCTCTATAAATTCTTAAATATACCCCTCACATCACAGAGCCACCTGGAATACTTTTCCCACTATCGCAAGTTTCTGTTCTCGAGAGATCCCATCTGGAGGCCTTCTTCGGCACTCTGTCGGAGGGGGAATCGACCACGGAGGGGCTCTACGTCAGCCTTGTTGCCCTTCTGGAAGGACCCAGAAGAGGTGTCTAGTGTTGGAGATATGCCCTAGAGGCAATCATGTATGATGATATTTCCTATGTGTTTATGAATAAAGATAGTCCTTGGACATTATCAATGATGTGTATCAGCAAGTACGTGACTTTCTTGGGGACTATGCATTGTATGATGACTATCTTAAAAGGTCCCTAGTCAAAAGGGCTGTGTGGACACGCATCCAACAGGACTAGCATATGACACGGTAGATGGCTTGGTCTCACTATCCATGGGGCATTGGATGCTAACCGGATAATATGGACTTGGAAGGGTCCTGGTTGGATTCGACGTAGTCGGATCCGAGTCGAGATAAGGTCCGAGTCGGACAGACCCAACTATGAGACGTGGCAATATGTCATCTGTGAGTCTCTAGTACGACATATATTCTATGTCCTAAGACCTGAGCTGGCGCATGTACTCGGGATGGTGACAACCTTGCTTTGGGCCAACCAAACGCTACTCTGTGACTGGGTAGTTACAAAGGTAGGTTTCGGGCTTGTCCAGACCCATACTGCGAGACATGGTCGAGCAAGATGGGATTTGCCACTCCGATCAGGAGAGATATACTCTGGGCCCCTCGTGTGATCCGACCAGGATAAGCATGGCCATGCGACAAGGATTACGAGATAATCTGGTTTGTGGTCGGCATCACTGAAACGAGAAAGAGGTCGGGCTAGCACAAGGATGACAAACTCGCCTTGAGCCCGACAATATATATCGTGTGGCAAAAGGAATGGAAGTGTGATGTACATGTTTGCCTAACCAGCTTCATAGTCTACTTGGTGGTCAGCACGCCTTGCTAGAGGCCGCTACCAACTATGTAGTTCGGAGGTGATCTGAACTGCGACCAAGTCGGCTTGAACCTAAGGGGTCGCGCTCTTAAGGGAAGGAACCTACGAGGCTGGATCCGAGGACACTGGTCAGATGTGATTTGAGTTGTATTCGGATTGTGGCCGAGTAGACTTATGGGCTTTAGGTTCCGTGCGAGGCCCAAATGTTGAGCCTGCGACAGATGCCTATATAAAGTGGAGGTGCGGCACACTCATGCGGTTGATCACATCGGCGCTGTCGCTAGGGTTTGCATGTGTTGTGAATAGACACCTCCACTCGGCCGCCAACTGTGTGATCGGATCTAGCAGTCCGCCGCATGGTGTTCCTCCTGCACGCGCAGATACCGTTAGAGGCGGTGCACTTGTGCCGCTCCGGCGAACCTGTACGAGGGATCCAACGACCGGCTGATCGAGGGAGATCGGACGAGGAGGAGACGATCCACGCGGACGTGCTGCCCCAACTCTTCTTCCGCTGCACGGCACTGCGCGTCTAGTGGTAACTATTTGTGATCCATCTCCCGTAGCACGTTTTTGGTTGTTCTGCGGGTAGGAAAATTTTAATTTGCAGTCGACGCACCCTACCGTAGAACCCAACATCTAGAGGGGGGTGAATAGACTCGTAACAAAGAAAAGTTGCAGTTTTTATTTTCTTCAAGTTAAGGTAGAGTTTTAGCATAAGTTTAAACATTCACAATACATATCAAGCAAGCATGACAAGAGTATATGAGCAGCGGAAAGTAAAGCATGCAAGTTACAAGAATGTAAAGGGATGGGATTGGAGTATGCAAACGCAATTGGAGACACGGAGATTTTTGGCGTGGTTCCGATAGGTGGTGCTATCGTACATCCACGTTGATGGAGACTTCAACCCACGAAGGGTAATGATTGCGTGAGTCCACGGAGGTCTCCACCCACGAAGGTTCCACAAAGAAGCAACCTTGTCTATCCCACCATGGCCATTGCCCACGAAGGACTTGCCTCACTAGGGTAGATCTTCACGAAGTAGGCGATCTCCTTGCCCGTACAAACTCCTCGGTTCAACTCCACAATCTTGACGGAGGCTCCCAAGTGACACCTAACCAATCTAGGAGACACCACTCGCCAAAAGGTAATAGACGGTGTGTTGATGATGAACTCCTTGCTCTTGTGCTTCAAATGATAGTCTCCCCAACACTCAACTCTCTCTCTCTCTGATTTGGATTTGGTGGAAAGATGATTTGAGTGGAAAGCAACTTGGACAAGGCTAGAGATCAAGATTCATACGGTTGGAATGGAATATCTTGGTCTCAACACATGAGTGGGTGGTTCTCTCTCATAAAATGAATGTTGGAAGTGTAGGCATGAACTAATGGCTCTCTCCATGAATGAAGAGTGGGTGGATGATGTCTACTATACAACCTTCTTCTTGTAGACGTTGTTGGGCCTCCAAGTGCAGGGGTTTGTAGGACAGCAGCAAATTTCCCTCAAGTGGATGACCTAAGGTTTATCAATCCGTGGGAGGCGTAGGATGAAAATGGTCTCTCTCAAACAACCCTACAACCAAATAACAAAGAGTATCTTGTGTCCCTAACACACCCGATACAATGGTAAATTGTATAGGTGCACTAGTTCGGCGAAGAGATGGTGATACAAGTGCAATATGGATGGTAGATATAGGTTTTTGTAATCTGAAAATATAAAAACAGCAAGGTAGCAAGCGATAAAAGTGAGCGTAAACGGTATTGCAATGCTAGGAAACAAGGCCTAGGGTTCATACTTTCACTAGTGCAAGTTCTCTCAACAATAATAACATAATTGGATCATATAACTATCCCTCAACATGCAACAAAGAGTCACTCCAAAGTAACTAATAGCGAAGAACAAACGAAGAGATTATTGTAGGGTACAAAACCACCTCAAAGTTATTCTTTCGGATCGATCTATTCAAGAGTTCGTACTAGAATAACACCTTAAGACACAAATCAACCAAAATCCTAATGTCACCTAGATACTCCAATGTCACCTCAAGTATCCATAGGTATGATTATACGATATGCATCACACAATCTCAGATTCATCTATTCAACCAACACAAAGAACTTCAAAGAGTGCCCCAAAGTTTCTATCGGAGAGTCAAGACGAAAACGTGTGCCAACCCCTATGCATAGGTTCACGAGGTCAAGGAACTCGCAAGTTGATCACCAAAACATACATCAAGTGGATCACGTGATATCCCATTGTCACCACAGATAAGCACGTGCAAGACATACATCAAGTGTTCTCAAATCCTTAAAGACTCAATCCGATAAGATAACTTCAAAAGGAAAATTCAATTCATCACAAGAGAGTAGAGGGGGAGAAACATCATAAGATCCAAATATAATAGCAAAGCTCGCGAGACATCAAGATCGTGCCGACTCAAGAACACGAGAGAGAGAGAGAGTTCAAACACATAGCTACTGGTACATACCCTCAGCCCCGAGCGTGAACTACTCCCTCCTCGTCATGGAGAGCGCCGGGGTGATGAAGATGGCCACCGGAGAGGGATTCCCCCCTCCGGGAGGGTGCCGGAACGGGTCTAGATTAGTTTTCGGTGGCTACGGAGGCTTCTGGCGGCGGAACTCCCGATTTATTCTGCTCCCTGGTGTTTTTAGGGTATATGGACATATATAGGCGAAAGAAGTCGGTGAAGGGAGCCACGAGGGTGGGGGCGCGCCTCCCTATCTCGTGGCCACCTCAAAGGTTTCCTAACGTCTACTCCAAGTCTCATGGATTGCTTCTGTTCCAAAAATAACTCTCCCGAAGGTTTCATTTTGTTTGGATTCCATTTGATATTCCTTTTCTTGGAAACACTTAAATAGGCAAGAAAACAACAATTTGGACTCGGCTTCCGGTTAATAGGTTAGTCCCAAAAATAATATAAAAGTGAATAATAAAGCCCATAAACATCCAAAACAAATAAGATAATAGCATGGAACAATCAAAAATTATAGATACGTTGGAGACGTATCAGCATCCCCAAGCTTAATTCCTGCTCTTCCTCGAGTAGGTAAATGATAAAAACAGAATTTTTGATGTGGAATGCTACCTAACATATTTATCCATGTAATTCTCTTTATTGTGGCAAGAATATTCAGATCCGAAAGATTCAAGACAAAAGTTTAATATTGACATAAAAATAATAATACTTCAAGCATACTAACAAAGTAATCATGTCTTCTCAAAATAACATGGCCAAAGAAAGCTATCCCTACAAAATCATATAGTCTGGCTATGCTCTATCTTCATCACATAAAATATTTAAATCATGCACAACCCCGATGACAAGCCAAGCAATTGTTTCATACTTTTGATGTTCTCAAACTTTTTCAATCTTCACGCAATATATGAGCGTGAGCCATGGACATAGCACTATGGTGGAATAGAATGGTGGTTGTGGAGAAGACAAAAAGGAGAAGATAGTCTCACATCAAATAGGCGTATCAACGGGCTATGGAGATGCCCACCAATAGATATCAATGTGAGTGAGTAGGGATTGCCATGCAACGGATGCACTAGAGCTATAAGTGTATGAAAGCTCAAAAAGAAACTAAGTGGGTGTGCATCCAACTTGCTTGCTCATGAAGACCTAGGGCATTTTGAGGAAGCCCATCATTGGAATATACAAGCCAAGTTCTATAATGACAAATTCCCACTAGTATATGAAAGTGACAACACAGGAGACTCTCTATCATGAAGATCATGGTGCTACTTTGAAACACAAGTGTGGTAAAGGGATAGTAGCATTGCCCTTCTCTCTTTTTCTCTCATTTTTTTGTTTTTTTTGGGCCTTCTTTTTTTTATCGCCTCTTTTTTAATTTTTCGTCCGAAGTCTCATCCCGACTTGTGGGGGGATCATAGTCTCCATCATCCTTTCCTCACTGGTACAATGCTCTAATAATGATGATCATCACACTTTTATTTACTTACAACTCAAGAATTACAACTCGATACTAGAACAAAATATGACTCTATATGAATGCCTCCGGCGGTCTACCGGGATGTGCAATGACTCATGAGTGACATGTATGAAAGAATTATGAACGGTGGCTTTGCCACAAATACGATGTCAACTACATGATCATGCAAAGCAATATGACAATGATGGAGCGTGTTATAATAAACGGAACGGTGGAAAGTTGCATGGCAATATATCTCGGAATGGCTGTGGAAATGCCATAATAGATAGGTGATACGCCTCCAACGTATCTATAATTTTTGATTGTTCCATGCTATTATATTATCAACCTTGGATGTTTTATATGCATTTATATGCTATTTTATATGATTTTTGGGACTAACCTATTAACCTAGAGCCCAATGCCAGTTTCTGTTTTTTTTCCTTGTTTTAGGGTTTCGAAGAAAAGGAATATCAAATGGAGTCCAAACGGAATGAAACCTTCGGAAAAGTTATTTTTGGAAAGAAAGCAATACAGGAGACTTGGAGTGCACGTCAGGGGATCAACGAGGAAGCCACGAGGCAGGGGGGCGCGCCCTCCACCCTCGTGGTCCCCTTGTGGCTCCCCTGATGCATTTCTTCTGCCTATATATATCCATATACCCTAAAACTATTGGGGAGCACAATAGATCGGGAGTTCTGCCGCCAGAAGCCTCCGTAGCCACCGAAAGCCAATCTAGACCCGTTCTGGTACCCTGCCGGAGGGGGAATCCCTCTCTGGTGGCCATCTTCATCACCCGGTGCTCTCCATGACGAGGAGGGAGTAGTTCTCCCTCGGGGCTGAGGGTATGTACCAGTAGCTATGTGTTTGATCTCTCTCTCTCTCGTGTTCCTGATTTGGCACGATCTTGATGTATTGCGAGCTTTGCTATTATAGTTGGATCTTATGTTTCTTCTCCCCCTCTACTCTCTTGTAATGGATTGAGTTTCCCCTTCGAAGTTATCTTATCGGATTGAGTCTTTAAAGATTTGAGAACACTTGATGTATGTCTTGCCGTGCATATCTGTGGTGACAATGGGATATCACGTGATTCACTTGATGTATGTTTTGGTGATCAACTTGCGGGTTCCGCCCATGAACCTATGCATAGGGGTTGGCACACGTTTTCGTCGTGATTCTCCGGTAGAAACTTTGGGGCACTCTTTAAGGTTCTATGTGTTGGTTGAATAGATGAATCTGAGATTGTGTGATGCATATCGTATAATCATACCCACGGATACTTGAGGTGGCATTGAAGTATCTAAGTGACATTAGGGTTTTGGTTGATTTGTGTCTTAAGGTGTTATTCTAGTACGAACTCTAGGGCTGTTTGTGACACTTATAGGAATAGCCCAACGGATTGATTGGAAAGAATAACTTTGAGGTGGTTTCGTACCCTACCATAATCTCTTCGTTTGTTCTCCGCTATTAGTGACTTTGGAGTGACTCTTTGTGTTGTAGCGACCCGACCCGAATGGATCAAGTGCACTGTGCTCAGGTGTCATCCCTGGATCAGTAATGCTGACACCACACAGTACATCGAAGGATTTATAGCAGAGTGGCAATCACACACTTATTACATCGTTGTCTCAAAGAGAACTTATTACAATAAAAATGGCTTAAGGCCATCTAATAATGATAACAGCGGAAGACTCGGAAGATAAATGGGTCCATCAACTCCAACGGCATCACTGAGTATAGAACCACGACCTAAAAACACCTTACTCGTCGTCTGAAAAGTCTGCAACATGAGAAGTTGCAGCCCGAAAACGGGTCAGCACATGGAATATGCTGGCAATGTAACACATAGAGAGTAATGGAATGTAAACAGCTATACTATATGCATATATGGCTGGTGGAAAGCTCTATGGTTACAGTTTTGCGTAAAGCAGTTTTTCCCTACTTGCAAAGGAATAAATTTATTTAACTATCATGGTAGTTGTTGAAACATCGAGAATGGTTGACAGCATTCCAGATCCCAATTAAGTGAACAATTAAAACCCAACAACATTAATTAGAAGTAACATGATGAGATTATGGATATTCGTAAGATACTCAAGTTGTCCATAACCGGGGACACGGCTAATCATGATTAGTTTGTTACACTCTGCAGAGGTTTGCGCACTTTTCCCCACAAGACTCGATCGCCTCCGTTTGGTTTCTCGCACTACATGGTGTTTGAGAAGACGGATGACCGAGACACAGTCTTTCAGAAGCGCTAGCACCTTACATGTGGGTAGACCGGTACACCTACTTTCCCCTACATCTGCTAGTAGCCTACCCGTAAGAGTTCGCACAACTTAGTCAACTATGCCAGAGCCCATAATGGCTTGTGGCTGCACACGGAAGTTTCTAGCATGAAAGATCTTATGATCCCTTTGAGCCTGGGTGGCGGTCCGAAAAAAAACAGGCAAGTCCTGATAGACATCAGGTGCCTCAATCCACCCAGATGTGTGTTTAAGTTGCCACCTTAGATAAACCATTAATTAACAATACTCACATCTGTCATGGATATCACTCACCCAATCCACGTCTACTAGCATAGCATGGCATAATAAGCAAACGTAGAAGTAACTCCCAAGGGTTTCATAATAATACAGGTGATAGGTACTACCTCATCTACTTCCCATCCCACAATTTAATTAGATCCTAATCATGCAATGTGAGAGGATTGATCTAATGCAATAAAACATGGGTTGTAGAAAAGGTATGATCAAAGTGTTACTTGCCTTGCTGATGATTCGCGAGTCCTAGGGTTTCGAAGTAACAGGCGGCGCAATCCGGATAATCTATCGCAGACAAACAACAAGCCTACAATAAGTACTCATCTAATGCACAGGTAAAACTCGAACAAAAGAACGAACCAGATAGTTCAACTTAAGAACTCCGGTTGCAAAGAAAGAACGAACCGAACAAGGAAACAGAAAACAAACGGCGGAAGAAAACAACTCGGTTCTAGCAAGTTAAATCTAGGTCAAATTTTACCGGGGCAAAAACTTGTTCAAGTTGATTAGACGGAACGACGGTTTCGAAACGAAACTCCAGGCGCTTGAATCACCTGATTCCGATAAACAAGCGAGAAGAAATGCTAGAAAGAAGATCGGATCTGAGATCGCGATCGCGGAAAAGACGCGGAATAAATCCGACGAGAAAGAAAACGAAGAACGGTTAAACGAACGGACGTTCGTTAACCGGGAACAAGATCGGTGATCACGTTCGTTAAGACGAACGGTCCGAAAGAAGAACGAAAACCAATCTAGGGTTTTTCGGAAAAGAAACCGAAAAGAAACGGAAAACCGATCTAGGGTTTCGGAAGAAAACCGAAACGAAAAAACCAGAAAGAAAACCGGAACGGTTTAGAAAACAACCGGAACGGTTTAGAAGAAAAACCGAACCGGGGGAAGAAAAAGAGACGCGGCGCGGGGCAACCTTGGCGATGGGCTCCGGCGAACGGCGGTGTAAGGCGGCGGCGGCGACGACGCACAAGGGCGGCGGCGTGGGTGAGGGGCGCGGCGCGGGTGTGAGGCGCGGCTTGGGAGGAGAGAGGGGCTTGGGTTTTGGTGTGAGGAGAGGGGGGGTTGGGGTGTATTTATATAGGTGGGGAGGATTTACTTGGGGTAGGGGACAAGAAAAAGGGAGGAAAAAGGAAAACGAAACAAAGGAAAGGGGAGGGGCTAACCGGCCAGAGTCCTTTTAGGACTCGGCTTGAGCGAGGGGAGGCGGCGGCCTGGCGCTCCTGCGCCTGGCGCCTGGCGCACGTGAGGCTGGGGCGGTGGCTGGCTGGGCCTTGGCCCAAGGCGGGGCGCTGCTCTTTTTTAAAAAAAACGGTTACATGCGCAGAAACAAAAGAAAAAGAGACTAAACGAACTCCAAAAATTCTAAAGTAAATTTTCCCCGACTCCTAAAAATGAGTCGAACAAAATGAACTTCTCTCCGGGCCTAAAATGCAATTTTCGAAAACACGCATTTTCCCTATCCAAATAAAATGCAAATAAACTCCGGAAAACAAAGATTGATTTATCCATTAGATCTTCATTTTTCCTAAATTTGGGAAAGTCATATTATTCCCTCTCTCATATTTTGATATTGGAAAAATAATTGAAGATGACATAAATAAATCAAATGATCCTCTTTTCAAATTTGAGAAAAACTCTCAAATATGAAAATAACGAAATCTCCAACTCTCTCCGAAGGTCCTTGAGTTGCGTGAAATTTCTAGGATCAACCAAAAATGCAAGAAAATATGATATGCATGATGATCTAATGTATAACATTCCAAATTGAAAATTTGGGATGTTACACTTTGTTGCATGTTGAGGGATAGTTATATGATCCAATTATGTTATTATTGTTGAGAGGACTTGAACTAGTGAAAGTATGAACCCTAGGCCTTGTTTCAACACATTGAAATATCGTTTACGCTCACTTTTATCATTAGTTACCTTGCTGTTTTTATATTTTCAGATTACAGAAACCTTTATCTACTATCCAAATTGCACTTGTATCACCATCTCTTCGCCGAACTAGTGCACCTATACAATTTACCATTGTATTGGGTGTGTCGGGGACACAAGAGACTCTTTGTTATTTGGTTGCAGGGTTGCCTGAGAGAGACCATCTTCATCCTACGCCTCCTACAGATTGATAAACCTTAGGTCATCCACTTGAGGGAAATTTGCTACTGTCCTACAAACCTCTGCAACTCGGTTCTAGCAAGTTGAATCTAGGTCAAATTTTACTGCAGCAAAGGCTTGTTCAAGTTGATTAGACGGAACGGCGGTTTCGAAACGAAACTCCAGGCGCTTGAATCACCTGATTCCGATAAACGAGCGGGAAGAAAAACTAGAACAAAGATCGGATCTGAGATCACGATCGCAGAATAAATCCGACGAAAAGAAAGAGACGAACGGTTAAACGAACGGGCGTCGTTAACCGGGAAAAATCGGTGATCACGTTCGTTAAGATGAACGGTCCGAAAGAAGAACGAAAACCGATCTAGGGTTTTCGGAAAAGAAACCGAAAAAGAAATGGAAAACCGATCTAGGGTTTCAGAAGAAAACCGAAACACAAACCGGAAGAAAAAGAAAAGAATCGGAGAGAAAACGGAACGGTTCTTTTAGGAAAAACCGGACCGGGGAAGAAAAAGAGAGGCGCGGCTACCTCGGGAGGCGGGCTCCGGGCGGCGGCGGCGGCTTAGGCACGGGGCTTAGGCGCGGGGCGGCGCGGCTAAGCGGCGGCGGCGCGGCTAAGGCGGCGGCTTGGGGCTGCGCGCTGCTGCTTGCTGCGGCTTAGGAGGAGAGGGGCTTGGGGTTTTGATGTGAGGAGAGGGGGGTGTTGGTATTTATATAGGTGAGGGGAGAGGAGACTTGGGGTAGGGGGCAAGCAAAAGAAAAAGAAACAAGGAAAGAGGGGGGGCTAGAGACTTGGGGAAGGGGCAAGGGGCAAGGGCGGCGGCGGCCTGGAGTCCTTCCAGGAGTCGGGCGAGGCTGGCGGCTGGCGCTGGCGCGCAGGGCGGCTGGCGGCTGGGCCGGCCGGCTGGGCCCTTGGCCCAGGCGGGGCGCTGCTCTTTTTTTTAAAATCGGTTACGCGCGCAGAAAAACAAAAGAAAGAAAATCTAAACGAGCTCCAAAAACTAAAGTAAATTTTCCCCGACTCCTAAAAATGAGCCGAACAAAATGAACTTTCCTCCGGACCTAGATGCAATTTTTTGAAAACACGCATTTTTTCCTATCCAAATAAAATGCAAATAAACTCCGGAAAAACCAAAACTTGACTTATTCATTAAATCTTCATTTCCCTAAATTTGGGAATGTCATATTATTCCCTCTCTCATTTTTTGATATTGGAAAAATAATTGAAGATGAAATAAATAAGTCAAATGATCCTCTTTTCAAATTTGAGAAAACTCTCAAATATGAAAATAACGAAATCTCCAACTCTCTCCGAAGGTCCTTGAGTTGCGTGAAATTTCTAGGATCGACCAAAATGCAATAAAATATGCTATGCAAGATGATCTAGTGTATAACATTCCAAATTGCAAATTTGGGATGTTACATTAAGATGAATCTCGCCCTCGAGATTCGGGTTGACTAGAAAATAGGTGAGGGTGGTCCTTGAGCAAATCTTCTTCTCTTTCCCAGGTGGCTTCATCCTCTGAGTGGTGGTTCCACTGAACTTTGCAAAACTTGATAACCTTGCTGCGGGTAACTCTGCTGGCATAATCGAGAATCTTGACTGGCTTCTCCTCATACGTTAAGTCATCCTTCAACTGAATCGCTTCGAGCGGTACTGTATCTCTTAGCGGTACCTCTGCCATCTCGGCGTGACATTTCTTCAGCTGAGAAACATGGAATACATCATGAACTCCTGACAGTCCCTCTGGTAATTCCAACTTATAAGCGACTTCTCCCATACGTTGCAAGATCTTATACGGTCCAACGAAACGCGGTGCTAACTTTCCTTTAACTCCAAAGCGCTTAACTCCTCGAAGTGGGGATACTCGGAGATAAACTCTGTCTCCGGTTTCGTAAACGGTCTCCTTGCGTTTAGAATCTGCGTAGCTCTTCTGCCTGGACTGGGATATCTTGAGCCTATCGTGAATCAACTTAACTTTCCGTTCAGACTCCTTAATCAAATCTGGTCCAAAGAATTGACGGTCTCCAACTTCATCCCATGACAACGGTGTCCTGCACCTCCTTCCATATAAAGCTTCGAAAGGTGCCATCTTCAAACTGGTTTGGTAACTGTTGTTATACGAAAACTCCGCATACGGCAAGTTATCGTCCTAGCTAGATCCATAATCTAGTGCACAAGCTCTCAGCATATCTTCCAGAATCTGATTGACTCTCTCGGTCTGTCCATCTGTCTGTGGGTGAAAAGCTGTGCTGAACTCCAGCCTGGTTCCTAACGTTTCATGCAACTGATTCCAAAACTTTGAGGTAAATTGAGTTCCTCTATCTGATACGATACTCCTCGGAACTCCATGCAAACATATGGTCCTAGTCATGTATATCTTCGCCAACTTAGCACTGGTGTAAGTGGTCTTAACTAGAATAAAATGTGCTACCTTCGTCAAACGATCAACTACTACCCATATCGAGTCATAGCCTGCTTTCGTCCTGGGTAGTCCTGTGATAAAATCCATGCCTATCTTATCCCACTTCCACTCGGGTATCGGCAATGGTTGTAACAATCCTGCTGGCTTCTGATGTTCTGCCTTTACTCTCTGACATACATCACAAACTGCTACATATGCTGCAATATCCTTCTTCATTCCGGTCCACCAGAATGTTTCCTTCAAATCCAAATACATCTTGGTATTCCCTGGGTGAATCGAATACGGTGAATCATGTGCCTCTTGCAAAATCAACTTCCTGATCTCCGGGTCATTGGGCACATAAACACGATCTTCAAACCATAGGGTGTCGTGCTCATCCTCACGAAATCCCTTTGCTTTTCCTTCGCTCAATTTCTCTTTTATAGCAGCAATCTCCTTGTCAGATTTCTGAGCTTCTCTGATCTTATCCATCAATGTTGACTGAATCTCCAATGCTGCTACATAGCCTCTCGGAACTATTTCCAAACATAGCTCACGAAGGTTTTCTGCTAACTCCTTGGGTATTTTCCTCGTCATTAGAGTATTGACATGGCTCTTACGGCTCAATGCGTCAGCTACTACATTAGCTTTTCCGGGATGGTAATGCAATCTCATGTCATAATCCTTGATGAGCTCCAACCATCTTCTTTGTCGGAGGTTCAACTCCTTCTGCGTGAAAATGTACTTCAAACTCTTGTGATCCGTGTACACCTCACAATGATTTCCAATGAGGAAATGTCTCCACGTCTTCAATGCATGCACTACGGCTGCTAACTCCAAATCATGCGTGGCATAATTCAACTCATGAGGCTTCAGTTGTCGTGAAGCATACAAAACAACTCTTTCTTCCTGCATAAGCACTGCTCCAAGTCCTCGACGTGAAGCGTCGCAATACACCTCATAATCCTTGGTCTGATCTGGCAAAATCAATACTGGTGAGGTAACCAAGCGTTTCTTCAATTCCTGGAAACTAGCCTCACACTCTTCATTCCATTTGAACTTAGTATCCTTCTTCAACAATTCAGTCATAGGCTTTGCAATCTTTGAGAAGTTCTCAATGAATCTCCGGTAGTATCCTGCGAGTCCAAGAAAACTCCGGATCTCTCCAACTGTCGTTGGTGATTCCCATTCGGTTACTGTCTCAACCTTAGTGGGGTCAACTGCTATACCTTCTCCAGATATAACGTGTCCGAGGAATCCAACTTCCTTCAACCAAAACTCACATTTGCTGAATTTGGCGTATAATTGATGTTCCCTTAGTTTCTCCAAAACCAAACGCAAATGTTCTTTATGCTCCTCTTCATTCTTTGAATAAACCAGGATGTCATCAATGAACACTACGACGAACTTATCCAAAAACTCCATAAACACTTTGTTCATCAGGTTCATAAAATAGGCAGGTGCGTTAGTCAATCCAAATGACATAACGGTATACTCATACAGTCCATATCTCGTGGTGAATGCTGTCTTAGGTATGTCCTGCTCCCGAATCTTCAATTGATGGTACCCTGATCGCAAATCGATCTTGGAAAACACTTTAGCTCCTTGCAACCGATCAAACAGATCATTAATCATTGGCAGTGGGTACTTGTTCTTGATGGTTACTTCATTCAATCCCCGATAATCTATAACCATCCTTAATGATCCATCCTTCTTTTCCACTAGAAGTACGGGTGATCCCCAAGGCGAAGAACTTGGGCGAATGTAACCTTTATCCAATAACTCCTTAATCTGATTCTTAATTTCCACCAAATCCTTTGCTGGCATCCGGTATGGTCGCTTCGATATTGGGCCGGTACCTGGCAAAAACTCAATCAAAAACTCAATGTCTCTATCCGGTGGCATGCCTGGTAATTCCTCAGGAAATACATCAGGAAAATCCTTCACCACTGGTACTTCCTCTTGCACAACTCCTGTTAAGGAATTTACTTGTGTCCTGTTTGGCACATGCCGAGATACATACTTGATCCTTCTTCCTTCTGGTGTGGTAAGCAAAATTGTCTTACTAGCACAATCGATGTTTCCTCCATACATCGACAGCCAATCCATACCAAGAATCACATCCAGACCTTGGGATTCCAGAATAATTAAATCCGTTGGGAAAACATGCCTTCCTATACTTAATGGCACTTGGAAACATCCTTGTCTGGCCATGTATTCTGCTCCTGGCGAGCTTACTAGCATAGGTGTTTTAAGAATCCTAGTGGGCAGGCTATACTTTTCCACAAATCCCCTTGATATGTATGAATGCGATGCACCAGTATCAAAAAGAACGAGTGCGGTAAATGACTTAACCAAAAACTTACCGATTACTGCATCAGGCTGATCTTCAACCTCCTCCACATTAACGTGGTTCACCTGTCCCCTATTGAAAGGGTTTGGCTTTTTCCCAGAGCTTCCATTGCCATTTCCATTCTGGCCTTCGGAACATTCATTGGCATAATGTCCGGTCTTGGAACACTTGAAACAGGTGACGTGGCTCAGGTCCTTCTTGGCTGGGGTGGATGGGGTGGTCCGGTTCTGGCCGTTGCTTCCTCCATTCCCATTACCATTCTTGTGGCCATTATGGTTGTGCGAGCTACCTCCTCCATGGGTATGCTGAAACTGAAATCCCGGTTTAGGGGCAAAACGGGGCTTCTGCTGGGCTCCAGAGTTATACTTCCCCTGTCCATACTTCATCTTACGGTTCTCAATCTGCTGTTGCTTTCCTTCAATCATGATGGCATGATCTACCAACTCCTGGTAGTTGTTGAAACTCGCTACCATCAACTTCATGCTTAGTTCATCATTCAGTCCTTCCAGAAACTTCTCCTGCTTAGCTGCATCCGTAGCAACGTCATCTGGGGCATAACGTGCTAACTTGCTGAAGTCGTCAACGTACTGGCCAACTATCCTTCCTCCTTGGCCTAAGTTGCGAAACTCACGCTTCTTCAGGGCCATAGCTCCTGCTGAAACATGGGCAGTGCGGAAAGCTTGCTGAAACTGATCCCATGTGATAGTGTCAACTGAGTAAGTGGCTATGAAATTCTCCCACCATGCTGCCGCGGGTCCGTCAAGCTGGTGAGCGCCAAACTTCACTTTCTCACCATCTGTGCATCCTGCAGTGGTCAACTCCCTTCCTATCTTGCGGAGCCAATCGTCTGCTACTATCGGCTCGGTGCTACTGGAAAACACCGGCGGATTCAGCCTAAGGAAACGGGCTAAGTGGTCAACAGGTGGTGGTGGTGGTGGGTTGTTGTTGTTGTTCTGTTGGTTCTGGACTAACATCTGCATCAATTGATTCTGCTGCTGGATCAACTGAGTGAGCTCCGGTGGGAATCCATTGTCACGTCTCGGAGGCATCTGAGGGTTTAGAAAAGACGAGAATTAAGAATAGAGTGAGGTCTAAAGGGAAAACACTACCCCAATGCACATGAGCAAATGCACACAAAATCACTTCATTCAATCAAACAAGGGCTTACAAACGGTCTAACTATCGCAAAAGTGCTCGAACTAATGTTTACATGGGGGATTACTACTACTATCTGGTGGTCATCTAGAAATTTGAACCGGTGGAAGACTCCATGATATCTGCTCCAGCTTCGTCTTCAAAGTCGGGTTCACTTGGATCCGAATCGGTGTCGTCGATGATGTTGTAGTTGTCCGGACATGCGACGTACTCGTCTTCCTCTTTGGATGCTAACTTCCTCTTGAGTTCTTCAATCTCCTGCTTAAGATCGCCATTGTGCCTTGCTAGAGCTACGATCTCGTCCATGTAGTCCTTGCGTGTAGACTTCAGTTCTCCTTCTAGTTCGATGATCCTTGCCTTCGCATTCTTCAACTCTATCATATCATTGCACATCTGGTTCTCGTGGCGTCGAATGTGCTGGTTTAACTCCTGGATGAATGATGCAATGGATCTATCCTTCTTGGTGCTGACTAACTCCCATTGTTCATTTCGGCGTCCGCAGATCTGGTAGATAGTGTCCTTGAGGTCTTCTTGGTAAACTTCTCCAATGCGTCCTATGGTGATATGAGCTGCCATGCTCTTTCCCAAACTCCAGGTTGGTGCATTGAAAACACTATCTATGGGCTTCGTGATTGGCGCGAATGTCCTTCCCGGAACGTGAGCTTGAATCTTCCAGCGCTCCTCTTCAGGCAGAGTGGCGTTGAAGGTTCCCGTGAAGCTTGGTAATCCAATGTTCAGGTACTTGGTGACTTCCTTCAGGTGAAATCCAAATGGTGTGCCTTCATCCGGTTGAGCGTACTTAATCTTCGCGTGCGTCATCCTAAAAGAGTAGAAAAGATGAGGAGTTAGAAAATGAGAAGAGAATGGTGATCTATGGCTTTAACTTAGTGGTCGTGTCCTACAGTCAGCGTGTGCTCTGATACCATCTTTGTAGCGACCCGACCCGAATGGATCAAGTGCTCTGTGCTCAGGTGTCATCCCTGGATCAGTAATGCTGACACCACACAGTACAATCGAAGGATTTATAGCAGAGTGGCAATCACACACTTATTACATCGTTGTCTCAAAGAGAACTTATTACAATAAATATGGCTTAAGGCCATCTAATAACGATAACAGCGGAAGACTCGGAAGATAAATGGGTCCATCAACTCCAACGGCATCACTGAGTATAGAACCACGACCTAAAAGCACCTTACTCGTCGTCTGAAAAGTCTGCAACATGAGAAGTTGCAGCCCGAAAACGGGTCAGCACATGGAATATGCTGGCAATGTAACACATAGAGAGTAATGGAATGAAACAGCTATACTATATGCATATATGGCTGGTGGAAAGCTCTATGGTTACAGTTTTGCGTAAAGCCAGTTTTTCCCTACTGCAAAGGAATAAATTTATTTAACTATCATGGTGGTTGTGAAACATGAGAATGGTTGACAGCATTCTCGATCCCAATTAAGAACAATTAAAACCCAACAACATTAATTAGAAGTAACATGATGAGATTCACATGATATTCAAGTACTAGATACTCAAGTTGTCCATAACCGGGGACACGGCTAATCATGATTAGTTTGTACACTCTGCAGAGGTTTGCGCACTTTTCCCCACAAGACTCGATCGCCTCCGTTTGGTTTCTCGCACTACATGGTGTTTGAGAAGACGGATGACCGAGACATAGTCTTTCAGAAGCGCTAGCACCTTACGATCGGGTAGACCGGTACACCTACATCCCTACATCTGCTAGTCTACCACTGTAAGAGTTCGCACAACTTAGTCAACTATGCCAGAGCCCATAATGGCTTGTGGCTGCACACGGAAGTTTCTAGCATGAAAGATCTTATGATCCCTTTGAGCCTGGGTGGCGGTCCAAAAAAACAGGCAAGTCCTGATCGACATCAGGTGCCTCAATCCACCCAGATGTGTGTTTAAGATGCCACCTTAGATAAACCATTAATTAACAATACTCACATCTGTCATGGATATCACTCACCCAATCCACGTCTACTAGCATAGCATGGCATAATAAGCAAACGTAGAAGTAACTCCCAAAGGTTTCATAATAATACAGGTAATAGGTACTACCTCATCTACTTCCCATCCCACAATTTAATTAGAGCCGAATCATGCAATGTGAGATGATTGAGCTCATGCAATAAAATATGGGTTGTAGAAAAGGTATGATCAAAGTGTTACTTGCCTTGCTGACGATCCGCGAGACCTAGGGTTTCGAAGTAACACGCGGCGCAATCCGGGTAATCTATCGCAGACAAACAACAAGCATACAATAAGTACTCATCTAATGCACAGGTAAAACTCGAACAAGAGAATGAACCAGAAAGTTCAACTTAAGAACTCCGGTTGCAAAGAAAGAACGAACCGAACAAGGAAACGGAAAACAAACGGCGGAAGAAAACAACTCGGTTCTAGCAAGTTGTAACTAGGTCAAATTTTATTGTGGCAAAAACTTGTTCAAGTTGATTAGGAGGAACGGCGGTTTCGAAACGAAACTCCAGGCGCTTGATCAACCTGATTCGATAAAAGCGAGAAGAAAGACTAGAAGAAGATCGGATCCTGAGATCGCGATCGCAAAAGACGCGGAATAAAAATCCGACGAGAAAGAAAACGAAGAACGGTTAACGAACGGACGTTTCGTTTAACGGGAACAAGATCGTGATCACTGTTCGTTAAGACGAACGGTCCGAAAGAAGAACGAAAACCAATCTAGGGTTTTTCGGAAAAGAAACCGAAAAGAAACGGAAAACCGATCTAGGTTTCGGAAAGAAACGAAACGAAAAAACCGGAAACAAAACCGGAACGGTTTAGAAAAGAACCAGAACGGTTTAGAAGAAAAACCGAACCGGGGGAAGAAAAAGAGACGCGGCGTGGGGCAACCTTGGCGAGGGGCTCCGGCGAACGGCGGCGTAGGCGGCGGCGGCGCAGCGGGCGGCGGCGTGGGTGAGGGGCGCGCGGGTGTGGGCGCGGCTTGGGAGGAGAGGGGCTTGGGTTTTGGTGTGAGGAGAGGGGGGGTTGGGGTGTATTTATATAGGGGGAGGATTACTTGGGGTAGGGGACAAGAAAAGAGTAGGAAAAAGGAAAACGAAACAAAGGAAAGGGAGGGGCTAACCGGCCAGAGTCCTTTTAGGACTCGGCTTGAGCGAGGGGAGGCGGCGGCCTGGCGCTCCTGCGCCTGGCGCCTGGCACGGGAGGCTGGGGCGGTGGCTGGCTGGGCCTTTGGCCCGGGGCGCTGCTGGATTTTTTTTAAACGGTTACGCGCGCAGAAAAACAAAAAGAAAAATCTAAACGAACTCCAAAATTCTAAAGTAAATTTTCCCCGACTCCTAAAAATGAGTCGAACAAAATGAACTTTCTCCGGGCCTAAAATGCAATTTTTGAAAACACGCATTTTTCCCTATCCAAATAAAATGCAAAACTCCGGCAAAACCAAAATTTGATTTTCATTAATCTTCATTTTTCCTAAATTGGAAAGTCATATTATTCCTCTCTCATATTTTTGATATTGGAAAAATAATTGAAGATGAAATAAATAAATCAAATGATCCTCTTTTCAAATTTGAGAAAACTCTCAAATATGAAAATAACGAAATCTCCAACTCTCTCCGAAGGTCCTTGAGTTGCGTGAAATTTCTAGGATCAACCAAAATGCAAGAAAATATGATATGCATGATGATCTAGTGTATAACATTCCAAATTGAAAATTTGGGATGTTACACTTTGTTGCATGTTGAGGGATAGTTATGTGATCCAATTATGTTATTATTGTTGAGAGAACTTGCACTAGTGAAAGTATGAATCCTAGGCCTTGTTTCCTAGCATTGCGATACCGTTTGTGCTCACTTTTATCATTAGTTACCTTGCTGTTTTTATATTTTCAGATTACACAACCTTTATATACCATCCATATACCACTTGTATCACCATCTCTTCGCCGAACTAGTGCACCTATACAATTTACCATTGTATTGGGTGTGTTGGGGACACAAGAGACTCTTTGTTATCTGGTTGTAGGGTTGCTTGAGAGAGACCATCTTCATCCTACGCCTCCTACGGATTGAAAAACCTTAGGTCATCCACTTGAGGGAAATTTGCTACTGTCCTACAAACCTCTGCACTTGGAGTCCCAACAACGTCTACAAGAAAAAGGTTGTGTAGTAGACATCAAAAGCTCTTTTCTGGCGCCGTTGCCGGGGAGGTGAGTGCTTGAAGGTATATCTTTAGATCTTGCAATCGAGTCTTTTAGTTTCTTGTTTTATCACTAGTTTAGTTTATAAAAAAACTTAAAAAATGGAATTGAGTTTACCTCATACGCTTCATCTTTTTAATATCTTTCGTGAGTATGATGGAAAGGAAAATTGTGCCAAAGTGTTAGAAGAGAATGCATTAAAATGTTTGGCATTAAATCTTTGAATGATGAGAATGATTGCAATGTTGTTAGTATGAACTCCTTGAATATACATGGTACTAAAGATGATTGCACTAGTTATGATGAAAATGTCTCCTATAAACATGTCAATTTTTGTGGAGTGCATTGGGTTTGCAAGTACACGCCAAATAGGGAAGATAGATATTGCAAGAGGCATAAGCATTTATAAACGAAATTGTTGCAAGAATGGCTAGAAGCTTGTGCTGAAAATTTAAATTTTCTTAGCCGTACTTGTGAACTTTGCAATGAACATGATCATTTCAGTACCCAATGCAAATTGTTTCATGATCGTATCGTGTCCAAAAATTGTGATGACTTGATTTCCCTTGCACATTATAATGAACTTAGTTTGCTCTTGGGTTATGAAGAAATGAAACGTATAACTAAGAATATTCCAAAATTTGCCCTTGATAGAGTTCTTCATTTTTATCTAGAGGAAATTTATATGTACTGCACAGTGAATTGTATTGAAAATTCTTATATTGCCAATTACATAAAGAAAAGAAAACAAATGGAAGATGAAGAGAATACTAATGAAAGGGAGGAGACTTCCCAATATCCTCCTATTATTTCTTATGATGAATCAGGTAACGAGGAGGAGCCTTCTATTCAACCAATTTCATTATAGGAGCTCAAAAAGAGGATTTAACCCACACATGATGTGTGAAGAAGAAGAAGAAAAAGGAAGAGAGGTAAAAAGGTATCCACAAATAATGTTGCTCCTATTATTGTTGTGCCTCATGAAATGAAGATGATGCACTTGATGATGATCTCGTTATGCCTATTGCTTGTTGTGATGATTATGATTGGGAAGATAATGACACTCCTTATGATCTTGAAAATCTTTTTGGCACATGCTTGGAAGAATATGATAATTGCTATACTATTGGTGCTATCCACACTATTAATGATGAGAGTGATTATGCTTATGATATAAAAAGGCCCAAGCTTGGGGATGCTATGTTTGATGAAGATAATGTTTTTGAGAATATATTTGCTGCAATTAATGTTAGTCCCAAGCTTGGGGAAGCTATGATTAATGAAGATGATATTTTTAGTCTCCCAAGTTTTGATATGCAAATTTATAATGATGATAGCATGCCTCCTACTTATGATGATTATTGTGATGATACTTATGATATAAAAAGTAGTGATTATATTTATAAAATGTGTCATGATTATGGTTACCCCTTCTCTGAACATTACTCTTTTAATGTGGAAACAATTTATAGTATTCGAGTTTCTTATGATACTCCCACTATTCCGAATAAGAAGAATTTTGCTTATGTGGAGAGTAATAAAATTTCTATGCTTGTAGATCATGAAAACAATGATTTAGGTGCTGGTTATATTGTTGAATTCATTCATGATTCTACTGAAAATTATTTTGAGGGAGGAATATATGCTTGTAGAAATTGCAATAATATCAAGTTTCCTCTCTATGTGCTTAAAGTTTTGAAGCTATGCTTGTTTTACCTTCCTATGCAAGTTGATTCTTGTTCCCACAAGTTGTTTGCTCACAAAATCCCTATGCATAGGAAATGTGTTAGACTTCATTTTTTTAGCAATATGCTTCATGATGCTCTCTTTATGTTTCAATTCATATCTTTTATGTGAGCATCATTGAAATCATCATGCCTAGCTAGGGGCGTTAAATGATAGCGCTTGTTGGGAGGCAACCCAATTTTATTTTTGTTCCTTGCTTTTTGCTCCTGTTTAGCAATAAATAATTTATCTAGCCTCTGTTATGATTGACTTTTCATGTTTTAATTAATGTTTGCGCCAAGTAGAACCTTTGGGAAGACTTGGGTGAAGTCTTTATGTTCATGCTGTAAAAAACAGAAACTTTAGCGCTCACGAGACTTGCTGCCATTTTTTATTGGAGAGTGATATTTAGTTAATTTTTTTTTCAGATTATTAATAGATAAATTCCTCAGGTCCACCAATTTATTTGAGAATTTTATGAGTTCCAGAAGTGGTCGAAAGCTACAGATTACTACAGACTGTTCAGTTTTTTGACAGATTCAATTTCATTGTGTTGTTTGCTTATTTTGATGAATCTATGAGTAGTATCGGAGGGTATGAACCATAGAGGAGTTGGAATAAAGTAGATATTACACCAATATTAATTTAGAATGAGTTCATTACAGTACCTTATTATGTTGATTTTCTTTCTTATACTAACGGAGCTTACGAGTTTTCTGTTAAGTTTTGTATTGTGAAGTTTTCAAGTTTTGGGTTAAGTTTTGATGGACTATGGAATAAGGAGTGGCAAGAGCCTAAACTTGGGGATGCCCAAGGCACCCCAAGCTAATATTCAAGGACAACCAAGAGCCTAATCTTGGGGATGCCCCGGAAGGCATCCCCTCTTTCGTCTTCGTTCATCGGTAACTTTACTTGGAGCTATATTTTTATTCACCACATGATATGTGTTTTGCTTGGAGCGTTATTTTATTTTATTTAGTTTTGCTTTATGTTTGAATAAAATACCAAGATCTGAAATTCTTAAATGTTAGAGAGTCTTCACATAGTTGCATAATTATTCCACTACTCATTGATCTTCACTTATATCTTTCGGAGTAGTTTGTCGTTGCTCTAGTGCTTCACTTATATCCTTTTAGAGCACGGTGGTGATTTTATTTTATAGAAATAGTTGATATATCATGCTTCACTTATATTATTTTGAGAGTCCTTTAGAATAGCATGGTGGTTTGCTTTGGTGATGAAACTAGTCCTAATATGATGGGCATCCAAGATGGATATAATAAAAACTTTCATATAAAGTGCATTGAATACTATGAGAAGTTTGATACTTGATGATTGTTTTGAGATATGAAGATGGTGATATTAGAGTCATGGTAGTTGAGTAGTTGTGAATTTGAGAAATACTTGTGTTGAAGTTTGTGATTCCCGTAGCATGCACGTATGGTGAACCGTTATGTGATGAAGTCGGAGCATGATTTATTTATTGATTGTCTTCCTTATGAGTGGCGGTCGGGGACGAGCGATGGTCTCTTCCTACCAATCTATCCCCCTAGGAGCATGTGCGTAGTACTTTGTTTCGATAACTAATGAATGTTTGCAATAAGTATGTGTGTTCTTTATGACTAATGTTGAGTCTATGGATTATACGCACTCTCACCCTTCCACCATTGCTAGCCTCTCTAAATACCGCGCAACTTTCGCCGGTACCATAAACCCACCATATATATTCCTCAAAACAGCCACCATACCTACCTATTATGGCATTCCCATAGCCATTCCGAGATATATTGCCATGCAACTTTCCACCGTTCCGTTTATTATGACACGCTCCATCATTGTCATATTGCTATGCATGATCATGTAGTTGACATTGTATTTGTGGAAAAGCCACCATTCATAATTCTTTCATACATGTCACTCATGCATCATTGCACATCCCGGTACACCGCCGGAGGCATTCATATAGAGTCATATCTTGTTCTAAGTATCGAGTTGTAATTCTTGAGTTGTAGGTAAATAAAAGTGTGATGATCATCATTATTAGAGCATTGTCCCAGTGAGGAAAGGATGATGGAGACCATGATTCCCCCACAAGTCGGGATGAGACTCCGGATGAAAATAAATAAATAAAAGAGGCCAAAGAAGCCCAAATAAAAAAAGAGAAAAAAAGAGGCCATAAAAAAAGAGAAAGGCCCAAATAAAAAAATGAGAGAAAAAGAGAGAAGGGGCAATGCTACTATCCTTTTACCACACTTGTGCTTCAAAGTAGCACCATGATCTTCATGATAGAGAGTCTCCTATGTTGTCACTTTCATATACTAGTGGGAATGTTTCATTATAGAACTTGGCTTGTATATTCCAATGATGGGCTTCCTCAAAATGCCCTAGGTCTTCGTGAGCAAGCGAGTTGGATGCACACCCAGTAGTTTCTTTTGTTGAGCTTTCATACATTTATAGCTCTGGTGCATCCGTTGCATGGCAATCCCTACTCACTCACATTGATATCTATTGATGGGCATCTCCATAGCCTATTGATACGCCTAGTTGATGTGAGACTATCTTCTCCTTTTTATCTCCTCCACAACCACCATTCTATTCCACCATAGTGCTATATTCATGGCTCACGCTCACATATTGCGTGAAGATTGAAAAAGTTTGAGAACACCAAAAGTATGAAACAATTGCTTGGCTTGTCACCGGGGTTGAGCATGATTTAAATATTTTCTGTGGTGAAGATGGAGCATAGCCAGACTATATGATTTTGTAGGGATAGCTTTCTTTGGCCATGTTATTTTGAGAAGACATGATTACTTTATTAGTATGCTTGAAGTATTATTATTTTTATGTCAATATTAAACTTTTGTCTTGAATCTTATGGATCTGAATATTCTTGCCACCATAAAGAAGAATTACTTACAGAAATATGTTAGGTAGCATTCCACATCAAAAATTGTGTTTTTATCATTTACCTACTCGAGGACGAGCAGGAATTAAGCTTGGGGATGCTAATACGCCTCCAATGTATCCATAATTTTTGATTGTTCCATGCTATTATATTATCAACCTTGGATGTTTTATATGCATTTATATGCTATTTTATATGATTTTTGGGACTAACCTATTAACCTAGAGCCCAGTGCCAGTTTCTGTTTTTTCCTTGTTTTAGGGTTTCGAAGAAAAGGAATATCAAACGGAGTTCAAATGGAATGAAACCTTCGGAAAAGTTATTTTTGGAAAGAAAGCAATACAGGAGACTTGGAGTGCATGTTAGGGGATCAACGAGGAAGCCACGAGGCAGGGGGCGCGTCCACCCCCTGGGCGCACCCTCCACCCTCGTGGGCCCCTCGTGGCTCCCATGATGTATTTCTTCCACCTATATATATCCATATACCCTAAAACTATCGGGGAGCACAATAGATCGGGAGTTCCGCCGCCAGAAGCCTCCGTAGCCACCAAAAGCCAATATAGACCCGTTCCGGCACCCTGCCGGAGGGGGAATCCCTCTCTGGTGGCCATCTTCATCATCCCGGTGCTCTCCGTGACGAGGAGGGAGTAGTTCTCCCTCGGGGCTGAGGGTATGTACGAGTAGCTATGTGTTTGATCTCTCTCTCGTGTTCTTGATTTGGCACGATCTTGATGTATCGCGAGCTTTGCTATTATAGTTGGATCTTATGTTTCTTCTGCCCCTCTACTCTCTTGTAATGGATTGAGTTTCCCCTTCGAAGTTATCTTATCGGATTAAGTCTTTAAAGATTTGAGAACACTTGATGTATGTCTTGCCGTGTGTATCTGTGGTGACAATGGGATATCATGTGATTCACTTGATGTATGTTTTGGTGATCAACTTGCGGGTTCCTCCCATGAACCTATGCATAGGGGTTGGCACACGTTTTCATCGTGATTCTCCGGTAGAAACTTTGGGGCACTCTTTGAGGTTCTATGTGTTGGTTGAATAGATGAATCTGAGATTGTGTGATGCATATCGTATAATCATACCCACAGATACTTGAGGTGACATTGGAGTATCTAGGTGACATTAGGGTTTTGGTTGGTTTGTGTCTTAAGGTGTTATTCTAGTACGAACTCTAGGGCTTTTTGTGACACTTATAGGAATAGCCCAACGGATTGATTGGAAAGAATAAGTTTGAGGTGGTTTTGTACCCTACCGTAATCTCTTCGTTTGTTCTCCGCTATTAGTGACTTTGGAGTGACTCTTTGTTGCATGTTGAGGGATAGTTATATGATCCAATTATGTTATTATTGTTGAGAGGACTTGCACTAGTGAAACTATGAACCCTAGGCCTTGTTTCAACACATTGCAATACCGTTTACGCTCACTTTTATCATTAGTTACCTTGCTGTTTTTATATTTTCAGATTACAGAAACCTTTATCTACTATCCAAATTGCACTTGTATCACCATCTCTTCGCCGAACTAGTGCACCTATACAATTTACCATTGTATTGGGTGTGTCGGGGACACAAGAGACTCTTTGTTATTTGGTTGCAGGGTTGCCTGAGAGAGACCATCTTCATCCTACGCCTCCTACGGATTGATAAACCTTAGGTCATCCACTTGAGGGAAATTTGCTACTGTCCTACAAACCTCTGCACTTGGAGGCCCAACAACGTCTACAAGAATAAGGTTGTGTAGTAGACATCAGTAGGTATGGTGGCTGTTTTGAGGAAGATAAATGGTGGGTTTTATGATACCGGTGATAGTTGCGCGGTACTAGAGAGGCTAGCAATGGTGGAAGGTTGAGAGTGCGTATAATCCATGGACTCAACATTAGTCATAAAGAACTCACATAATTATTGCAAAAATCTATTAGTTATCGAAACAAAGTACTACGCGCATGCTCCTAGGGGGATAGATTGGTAGGAAAAGACCATCGCTCGTCCCCGACCTCCACTCATAAGGAAGACAATAAATAAATAAATCATGCTGCGACTTCATCACATAACGGTTCACCATTCGTGCATGCTACGGGAATCACAAACTTTAACACAAGTATATCTCAAATTTAAAACTACTCAACTAGCATGACTCTAATATCACCATATTCATATCTCAAAACAATCATCAAGTATCAAACTTCTCATAGTATTCAATGCACTTTATATGAAAGTTTTTATTATATCCCTCTTGGATGCCTATCATATTAGGACTAAATTCATAACCAAAGCAAACTACCATGCTGTTCTAAAAGACTCTCAAAATAATATAAGTGAATCATGAGAGTTCAACTATTTCTACAAAATAAAACCACTTACGTGCTCTAAATGGATATAAGTGAAGCACTAGAGCAAATGACAAACTACTCCGAAAGATATAAGTGAAGATCAATGAGTAGTCGAATAATTATGCAAATATGTGAAGACTCTCTAACATTTAAGAATTTCAGATCTTGGTATTTTATTCAAACAGTAAGCAAAATAAAATAAAATAAAATAAAATAAAATGACGCTCCAAGCAAAACACATATCATGTGGCGAATAAAAATATAGCTCCAAGTATAGTTACCGATGAACGAAGACGAAAGAGGGGATGCCTTCCGGGGCATCCCCAAGCTTAGGCTCTTGTTTGTCCTTGAATATTACCTTGGGGTGCCTTGGGAATCCCCAAGCTTAGGCTCTTGCCACTCCTTATTACATAGTCCATCGAATCTTTACCAAAAAATTAAAAACTTCACAACACAAAACTTAACAGAAAACTCGTAAGCTCCGTTAGTATAAGAAAATAAATCACCACTTAGGTACTGTTGTGAACTCATTCTAAATTCATATTTGTGTAATATATACTGTATTCCAACTTCTCTATGGTTCATACCCTCCGATACTACTCATAGATTCATCAAAATAAGCAAACAACACATAGAAAACAGAATCTGTCAAAAACAGAACAGTTTGTAGTAATCTGTATCAAACGTATACTTCTGGAACTCATAAAATTCTGAAATAAATTGGTCGACCTGAGGAATTTGTCTATTAATCATCTGCAAAATTAATTAACTAAATATCACTCTCCATTAAAAAATGGCAGCAAATCTCATGAGCGCTAAAGTTTCTGTTTTTTACAGCAAGATCGCAAAGACTTTCCCCAATTCTTCCCAAAGGTTCTACTTGGAACAAACACAAATTAAAAGTAAAAAACCACATCTAAACATAGGCTAGATTAATTATTTATCACTAAACAGGATCAAAAAGCAAATAACAAAAATTAAGTTGGGTTGCCTCCCAACAAGCGCTATCGTTTAATGCCTCTAGCTAGGCATGATGATTTCAATGATGCTCACATAAAAGATAAGAATTGTAACATAAAGAGAGCATCATGAAGAATATGACTAGCACATTTAAGTCTAACCCACTTCCTATGCATAGGGATTTTGTGATCAAACAACTTGTGGGAACAAGAATCAACTTGCATAGGAAGGTAAAACATGCATAACTTCAAAACTTTAAGCACATAGAGAGGAAACTTGATATTATTGCAATTACTACAAGCATATGTTCCTTCCTCATAATAATTTTTAGTAGCATCATGAATGAATTCAACAATATAACTATCATATAAAGCATTCTTTTCATGATCTACAAGCATATAAATTTTATCACTCTCCACATAAGCGAATTTCTTATCATGGATAATAGTGGGAGCAAAATCAACAAAATAATTATCATGTGAGGCATAATCCAATTGAAAATTAAAATCAAGATCACAAGTTTCATGGTTATCATTGTTCTTTATAGCATACATGTCATCACAATAATCATCATAGATAGAAACTTTGTTCTCAAAATCAATTGGAACCTCTTCCGAAATAGTGGATTCGTCACTAAATAAAGTCATGACCTCTCCGAAACCACTTTCATCAACATAATCATCATAAAGAGGAGGCATGCTATCATCATAATAAATTTGCACATCAAAACTTGGGGGACTAAAACTATCATATTCGTCAAACATAGCATCCCCAAGCTTGTGGCTTTGCATATCATTAACATCATAAATATTCAAGGAATTCGTACTAACAACATTGCAATCATGCTCATCATACACATGTTTAGTGCCAAACATTCTAATGCATTCTTCTTCTAACACTTTGGCACAATTATCGGAATCCTTACTTTCATGAAAGATATTAAAAAGATGAAGCATATGAGGTACCATCAATTCCATTTTTTGTAGTTTTCTTTTATAAACTAAACTTGTGATAAAACAAGAAACAAAAAGATTTGATTGCAAGATCTAAAGATATACCTTCAAGCGCTAACCTCCCGACAACGGCGCCAGAAAAGAGCTTAATGTCTACTACACAACCTACTTCTTGTAGACGTTGTTGGGCCTCCAAGTGCAAAGGTTTGTAGGACAGTAGCAAATTTCCCTCAAGTGGATGACCTAAGGTTTATCAATCTGTGGGAGGCGTAGGATGAAGATGGTATCTCTCAAACAACCCTGCAACCAAATAACAAAGAGTCTCTTGTGTCCCCAACACACCGAATACAAAGGTAAATTGTATAGGTGCACTAGTTCGGCGAAGAGATGGTGATACAAGTGCAATATGGATGGTAGATAAAGGTTTTTGTAATCTAAAAATATAAAAACAGCAAGGTAGCAAGCGATAAAAGTGAGCGTAAACGGTATTGCAATGCTAGGAAACAAGGCCTAGGGTTCATACTTTCACTAGTGCAAGTTCTCTCAACAATAATAACATAATTGGATCATATAACTATCCCTCAATATGCAACAAAGAGTCACTACAAAGTCACTAATAGCGGAGAACAAACAAAGAGATTATTGTAGGGTACGAAACCACCTCAAAGTTATTCTTTCGGATCGATCTATTCGAGAGTTCGTACTAGAATAACACCTTAAGACACAAATCAACCAAAACCCTAATGTCATATAGATGCTCCAATGTTACCTCAAGTATCCGTGCGTATGATTATACGATATGCATCACACAATCTCAGATTCATCTATTCAACCAACACAAAGAACTTCAAAGAGTGCCCCAAAGTTTCTACCGGAGAGTCAAGACAAAAACGTGTGCCAACCCCTATGCATAAGTTCACGAGGTCACGGAACTCGCAAATTGATCACCAAAACATACATCAAGTGGATCACGTGATATCCCATAGTCACCACAGATAAGCACATGCAAGACATACATCAAGTGTTCTCAAATCCTTAAAGACTCAATCCGATAAGATAACTTCAAAGGGAAAACTCAATTCATTACAAGAGAGTAGAGGGGGAGAAACATCATAAGATCCAACTATAATAGCAAAGCTCGCGATACATCAAGATCGTGCCGACTCAAGAACACGAGAGAGAGAGAGAGAGAGATCAAACACATAGCTACTAGTACATACCCTCAGCTCCGAGGGTGAACTACTCCCTCCCCGACATGGAGAGCGCCGGGATGATAAAGATGGCCACCGGAGAGGGATTCCCCCCTCCGGCAGGGTGCCGGAAGGAGTCTAGATTGGTTTTCGGTGGCTACGGAGGCTTCTGGCGGCAGAACTCCCGATCTATTATATTTTCTGATGTTTTTAGGGTATATTGATATATATAGGCGAAAGAAGTCGGTCAGGGGAGCCACGAGGGGCCCACGAGTGTTGGGGCGCGCCCAGGGGGCAGGCGCGCCTCCGTGCCTCGTGGCCACCTCGAAGCTTCCCTGACGTCTACTCCAAGTCTCCTGGATTGCTTCCGTTCCAAAAATAACTCTCCCGAAGGTTTCATTCTGTTTGGACTCCGTTTGATATTCCTTTTCTTCAAAACACTGAAATAGGAAAGAAAACAACAATTTAGGCTGGGCCTCCGGCTAATACGTTAGTCCCAAAAATAATATAAAAGTATATAATAAAGCCCATAAACATCCAAAACAGATAATATAATAGCATGGAACAATCAAATATTATAGATACATTAGAGACGTATCAGCATCCCCAAGCTTAATTCCTGCTCGTCCTCGAGTAGGTAAATGATAAAAACAGAATTTTTGATGTGGAATGCTACCCAACATATTTATCCATGTAATTCTCTTTATTGTGGCAAGAATATTAAGATCCATAAGATTCAAGACATAAGTTTAATATTGACCTAAAAATAATAATACTTCAAGCATACTAACAAAGTAATCATGTCTTCTCAAAATAACATGGCCAAAGAAAGCTATCCCTACAAAATCATATAGTCTGGCTATGCTCTATCTTCATCACACAAAATATTTAAATCATGCACAACCTCGATGACAAGCCAAGCAATTGTTTCATACTTTTGATGTTCTCAAACTTTTTTAATCTTCACGCAATACATGAGCGTGAGCCATGGACATAGCACTATGGGTGGAATAGAATGGTGGTTGTGGAGAAGACAAAAAGGAGAAGATAGTCTCACATCAACTAGGCGTATCAACGGGCTATGGAGATGCGCATCAATAGATATCAATGTGAGTGAGTAGGGATTGCCATGCAACGGATGCACTAGAGCTATAAGTGTATGAAAGCTCAACAAAAGAAACTAAGTGGTGTGCATCCAACTTGCTTGCTCACGAAGACCTAGGGCATTTTGAGGAAGCCCATCATTGTATATACAAGGCAAGTTCTATAATGAAAAATTCTCACTAGTTTATGAAAGTGACAACATAGGAGACTCTCTATCATGAAGATCATGGTGCTACTTTGAAGCACAAGTGTGGTAAAAGGATAGTAGCATTGCCCCTTCTCTCTTTTTCTCTCATTTTTTTGTTTTTTTTGTTTTTTGTTTTTTTGGGCCTTCTCCTTTTTTATGGCCTGTTTTTTCTCTTTTTTTAGTTTTCGTCCGGAGTCTCATCCCGACTTGTGGGGGAATCATAGTCTCCATCATCCTTTCCTCACTGGGACAATGCTCTAATAATGATGATCATCACACTTTTATTTACTTACAACTCAAAAAAAATTACAACTTGATACTTAGAACAGGATATGACTCTATATGAATGCCTCCGGCGGTCTACCGGGATGTGCAATGACTCATGAGTGACATGTATGAAAGAATTACGAATGGTGGCTTTGCCACAAATTCAATGTCAACTACATGATCATGCAAAGCAATATGACAATGATGGAGCGTGTCATAATAAACGGAATGGTGGAAAGTTGCATGGCAATATATCTCGGAATGGCTATGGAAATGTCATAATAGGTAGGTATGGTGGCTGTTTTGAGGAAGGTAAATGGTGGGTTTATGGTACTGGCGAAAGTTGCGCGGTACTAGAGAGGCTAGCAATGGTGGAAGGGTGAGAGTGCGTATAATCCATGGACTCAACATTAATCATAAAGAAGTCACATACTTATTGCAAAAATCTATTATTCATCGAAACAAAGTACTATGCGCATGCTCCTAGGGGGATAGATTGGTAGGAAAATACCATCGCTCATCCCCGACCGCCACTCATAAGGAAGACAATCAAAAAATAAACCATGCTCCGACTTCATCACATAACGGTTCACCATACGTGCATGCTACGGGAATCACAAACTTTAACACAAGTATCTCTCAAATTCACAACTACTCAACTAGCATGACTTTAATATCACCATCTTCATATCTCAAAACAATCATCAAGTATCAAACTTCTCATAGTATTCAATGCACTTTGTATGAAAGTTTTTATTATATCCCTCTTGGATGCCCATCATATTAGGACTAATTTCATGAACAAAGCAAAATTACCATGATGTTCTAAAGACTCCCAAAATTATATACGTGAATCATGAGAGTTCAACTATTTCTTCAAAATAAAACCACCGGCGTGCTCTAAAAGGATATAAGTGAAGCACTAGAGCAAATGACAAACTACTCCGAAAGATATAAGTGAAGATCAATGAGTAGTCGAATAATTATGCAAATATGTGAAGACTCTCTAACATTTAATAATTTCAGATCTTGGTATTTTATTCAAACAGAAAGCAAAACAAAAGAAAATAAAATGACGCTCCAAGCGAAACACATATCATGTGGTGAATAAAAATATAGCTCCAAGTAAAGTTACCGATGAACGAAGACGGAACAGGGGATGCCATCCGGGGCATCCCCAAGCTTACGCTCTTGGTTGTCCTTGAATATTACCTTGGGGTGCCTTGGGCATCCCCAATCTTAGGCTCTTGCCACTCCTTATTCCATAGTCCATCGAATCTTTACCCAAAACTTGAAAACTTCACGACACAAAACTTAACAGAAAACTCGTAAGCTCCGTTAGTATAAGAAAATAAATCACCACTTAGGTACTGTTGTGAACTCATTATAAATTCATATTGGTGTAATATCTACTGCATTCCAACTCATCTATGGTTCATACCCTCCGATACTACTCATAGATTCATCAAAATAAGCAAACAACACATAGAAAACAGAATATGTCAAAAACAGAACAGTCTGTAGTAATCTGTATCAAATGTATACTTCTGGAACTCATAAAATTCTCAACTAAATTGGTGGACCTGAGGAATTTTGTATATTAATCATATGCAAAAAGAATTAACTAAATAGCGCTCTCCATTAAAAAAATGGCAGCAAATCTCGTGAGCGCTAAAGTTTCTATTTTTTACAGCAAGATCGCAAAGACTTTCCCCAAGTCTTCCCAAAGGTTCTACTTGGCAAAAACACTAATTAAAACATAAAAACTCAATCATAACAGAGGGTAGATGAATTATTTATTACTAAACAGGAGAAAAAAGCAAGGAACAAAAATAAAGTTGGGTTGCCTCCCAACAAGCGCTATCGTTTAACGCCCCTAACTAGGCATGATGATTTCAATGATGCTCACATAAAAGATAAGAATTGAAACATAGAGAGAGCATAATGAAGCATATTACTAACACATTTTAGTCTAAACCACTTCCTATGCATAGGGATTTTGTGAGCAAACAACTTATGGGAACAATAATCAACTAGCTTAGGAAGGCAAAACAAGCATAACTTCAAGATTTTAAGCACATAGAGAGGAAACTTGATATTATTGCAATTCCTACAAGCATATACTCCTCCCTCATGAATGAATTCAACAATATAACTATCACATAAAGCACTATTTTCATGATGCACAAGCATATAATTTTTATTACTCTCCAGATAAGCAAATTTCTTCTCATGAATAGTAGAGGGAGCAAACTCAACAAAATAACTATCATGTGAGGCATAATCCAATTGAAAACTAAAATCATGATGACAAGTTTCATGGTTATCATTATTCTTTATAGCATACATGTCATCACAATAATCATCATAGATAGTAACTTTGTTCTCATAATCAATTGGAACCTCTTCCGAAATAGTGGATTCATCACTAAATAAAGTCATGACCTCTCCAAATCTACTTTGATCAATATAATCATCATAAATAGGAGGCATGCTTTCATCATAATAAATTTGCTCATCAAAACTTGGGGAACAAAAAATATCATCTTCATCAAACATAGCTTCCCCAAGCTTGTGGCTTTGCATATCATTAGCATCATGGATATTCAAGGAATTCATACTAACAACATTGCAATCATGCTCATCATACAAAGATTTATTGCCAAACATTCTAATGCATTCTTCTTCTAACACTTTGGCACAATTATCGGAATCCTTATTTTCATGAAATATATTAAAAAGATGAAGCATATGAGGTACCCTCAATTCCATTTTTTTGTCATTTTCTTTTATAGACTAAACTAGTGATAAAACAAGAAACAAAAAGATTCGATTGCAAGATCTAAAGATATACCTTCAAGCGCTAACCTCCACGGCAACGGCGCCAGAAAAGAGCTTGATGTCTACTACACAACCTTCTTCTTGTAGACGTTGTTGGGCCTCCAAGTGCGGAGGTTTGTAGGATAGTAGCAAATTTCCCTCAAGTGGATGACCTAAGGTTTATCAATCCGTGGGAGGCGTAGGATGAAGATGGTCTCTCTCAAACAACCCTGCAACCAAATAACAAAGAGTATCTTGTGTCCCCAACACACCAATACAATGGTAAATTGTATAGGTGCACTAGTTCGGCGAAGAGATGGTGATACAAGTGCAATATGGATGGTAGATAAAGGTTTTTGTAATCTGAAAATATAAAAAAGCAAGGTAACTAATGATAAAAGTGAGTGTAAACGGTATTGCAATGCTAGGAAACAAGGCCTAGGGTTCATACTTTCACTAGTGCAAATTCTCTCAACAATAATAACATAATTGGATCATATAACTATCCCTCAACATGCAACAAAGAGTCACTCCAAAGTCACTAATAGCGGAGAACAAACGAAGAGATTATGGAAAGATATGAAACCACCTCAAAGTTATCCTTTCTGATTGATCTATTCAGAGTCCGTAGTAAAATAACATGAAGCTATTCTTTCCATTCAATCTATCATAGAGTTCGTACTAGAATAACACCTTAAGACACAAATCAACCAAAACCCTAGTGTCACCTAGATACTCCAATGTCACCTCAAGTATCCGTGGGTATGATTATACGATATGCATCACACAATCTCAGATTCATCTATTCAACCAACACAAAGAACTTCAAAGATTGCCCCAAAGTTTCTATCGGAGAGTCAAGACGAAAACGTGTGCCAACCCCTATGCATAAGTACACGAGGTCACGGAACTCGCAAGTTGATCACAAAAACATACATCAAGTGGATCACGTGATATCCCATTGTCACCACAGATAAGCACATGCAAGACATGCATCAAGTGTTCTCAAATCCTTAAAGACTCAATCTGATAAGATAACTTCAAAGGGAAAACTCAATTCATTACAAGAGAGTAGAGGGGGAGAAACATCATAAGATCCAACTATAATAGCAAAGCTCACGATACATCAAGATCGTGCCGACTCAAGAACACGAGAGAGAGAGAGAGAGAGATCAATCACATAGCTACTGGTACATACCCTCAGCCCCGAGGGTGAACTACTCCCTCCTCGACATGGAGAGCGCAGGGATGATGAAGATGGCCACCGGAGAGGGATTCCCCCCTCCGGCAGGGTGCCGGAACGGGTCTAGATTGGTTTTCGGTGGCTACGAAGGCTTCTGGCGGCGGAACTACCAATCTATTCTGTTTTCTGATGTTTCTAGGGTATATCGATATATATATATATAGGCGAAAGAAGTCGGTCGCGGGAGCCACGAGGGGCCCACGAGGGTGGGGGCACGCCTTGGGGGCAGGCGCGCCTCCCTGCCTCGTGGCCACCTCGAAGCTTCCCTGACTTCTACTCCAAATCTCCTGGATTGCTTCCGTTCCAAAAATAACTCTCCCGAAGTTTCATTCCGTTTGGACTCCGTTTGATATTCCTTTTCTTCAAAGCACTGAAATAGGCAAGAAAACAACAATTTGGGCTGGGCCTCCGGTTAATAGGCCAGTCCCAAAAATAATATAAAAGTGTATAATAAAGCCCATAAACATCCAAAACAGATAATATAATAGCATGGAACAATCAAAAATTATAGATACGTTGGAGATGTATCAACGTCCTCTACTTTGTTGTTGTAAGTTTTACGTGGCTGCTACGGGCTTCTAGTAAGAACCGTTCTTACCTACGCATCAAAACCACAATGATGATTTATCAAGTTTGTTGTTTTAACCTTCAACAAGGACCGGCCGCAGTCAAATTTGATTCAATTAAAGTTGGAGAAACAGACACCCGCCAGCCACCTTTATGTAAAACTAGTTGCATGTCTGTCGGTGGAACCGATCTCATGAACGTGGTCATGTAAGGTTGGTCCGGGCTGCTTCATCCAACAATACCGTCGAATCAAAATAAGACATTGGTGGTAAGCAGTATGATGATCACCGCTTACAACTCTTTGTGTTCTACTCGTGCATATCATCTACGCATAGACCTGGCTCGGGTGCCACTTTAGGGGAACATAGCATGCAATTTCAAAAAAAATCCTATGCTCATGCAAGATCTATCTAGGAGATGCATAGCAACGAGAAGGGGGAAGTGTGTCCAGTACCCTCGTAGACCGAAAGCAGAAGCGTTTGACAACGCGGTTGATGTAGTCGAACTTCTTCTCGTTCCGACCGATCAAGCACCGAACGTACGACACCTCCGAGTTCTGCACACGTTCAGCTCGATGACGTCCCTTGAACTCTTGATTCAGCAAACTGTCGAGGGAGAGTTTCGTCAGCACGACGGCGTGGTGACTGCTACGTCTTCAGCTTGTGTTGGTTTTCCCTGAAGAGGAAGGGATGATGCAGCAGAGTGGCGTAAGTATTTCTCTCAGTTTTTGAGAACCAAGGTATCAATCCAGTAGGAGGCCACGCTCAAGTCCCTCGTACCTACACAAAGCGATAGCAACTCGCAACCAACGCGATTAGGGGTTGTCAATCCCTTCACGGTCACTTACGAGAGTGAGATCTAATAGATATAATATTTTTGGTATTTTTGGTATAAAGATGAAAAGTAAAAAAGTAAAAGCAAAGTAAAAAAGCAAAGCAATATTAAAGTAATGGAGATTGATATGATGAGAATAGACCCGGGGGCCATAGGTTTCACTAGTGGCTTCTCTCAAGAGCATAAGTATTCTACGGTGGGTGAACAAATTACTGTTGAGCAATTGACAGAATTGAGCATAGTTATGAGAATATCTAGGCATGATCATGTATATAGGCATCACGTCCGTGACAAGTAGATCGAAACGATTCTGCATCTACTACTATTACTCCACTCATCGACCGCTATCCAGCATGCATCTAGAGTATTAAGTTAAAAACAGAGTAATGCCTTAAGCAAGATGACATGATGTAGAGAGATAAATTCATGCAATATGAAATAAACCCCATCTTGTTATCCTCGATGGCAACGATACAATACATGCCTTGCTGCCCCTTCTGTCACTGGGTAAGGACACCGCAAGATCGAACCCAAAGCTAAGCACTTCTCCCATGGCAAGAACTACCAATCTAGTTGGCCAAACCAAATGGATAATTCGAAGAGACTTGCAAAGATAACCAATCATACATAAAAGAATTCAGAGAAGATTCAAATATTATTCATAGATAGACTTGATCATAAACCCACAATTCATCGGTCTCAACAAACACACCGCAAAAAGAAGATTACATCGAATAGATCTCCACAAGAGAGGGGGAGAACTTTGTATTGAGATTCAAAGAGAGAGAAGAAGCCATCTAGCTACTAACTATGGACCCGAAGGTCTGAGGTAAACTACTCACACTTCATCGGAGAGGCTATGATGATGTAGAAACCCTCCGTGATGACGGCCCTCTTCCGGCGGAGCTCCGGAATAGGCCCCAAGATGGGATCTCGTGGATACAGAAAGTTGCGGCGGTGGAATTAGGTTTTTGGCTCCTGTTCTGATCGTTTGGGGGTACGTAGGTATATATAGGAGGAAGGAGTACGTCGGTGGAGCACCGAGGGGCCCACGAGGCAGGGGGCGCGCCCTAGGGGGGGCGCGCCCCCACCCTCGTGACCTCCTCTTTGACTCCCTGGAGTAGGGTCCAAGTTTCCTGGATCACGTTCGGTGAGAAAATCACGTTCCCGAAGATTTTATTCCGTTTGGAATCCGTTTGATATTCTGTTTCTCTGAAACATTGAAATAGGAAAAAAACAGCAATTCTGGGCTGGGCCTCCGGTTCATAGGTTAGTCCCAAAAATAATATAAAATTGGAAAATAAAGCCCAATGTAGTCCAAAACAGTAGATAATATAGCATGGAGTAATAAAAAATTATAGATACATTGGAGACGTATCAGGCATCCCCAAGCTTAATTCCTGCTCGTCCTCGAGTAGGTAAATGATAAAAAGAGAATTTTTGATGCGGAGTGCTACTTGGCATAATTTCAATGCAAATCTTCTTAATTGTGGTATGAATATTCAGATTAGAAAGATTCAAGACAAAAGTTTATATTGACATAAAAATAATAATACTTCAAGCATACTAACAAAGCAATCATGTCTTCTCAAAATAACATGGCCAAAGAAAGTTATCCCTACAAAATCATATAGTCTGGCTATGCTCCATCTTCACCACATAAAGTATTTAAATCATCCACAACCCCGCTGACAAGCCAAGCAATTGTTGCATACTCTAACTTTTTCAAAACTTTTTCAATCTTCACGCAATACATGAGCGTGAGCCATGGATATAGCACTATAGGTGGAATAGAAGGGTGGTTGTGGAGAAGACAAAAAGAAGGGGAAGATAGTCTCACATCAACTAGGCGTATCAACGGGCTATGGAGATGCCCATCAATAGATATCAATGTGAGTGAGTAGGGATTGCCATGCAACGGATGCACTATAGCTATAAATGTATGAAAGCTCAACAAAAGAAACTAAGTGGGTGTGCATCCAACTTGCTTGCTCACGAAGACCTAGGGCAATTTTGAGGAAGCCCATCATTGGAATATACAAGCCAAGTTCTATAATGAAAAATTCCCACTAGTATATAAAAGTGACAACATATGAGACTCGCTATATGAAGGACATGGTGCTACTTTGAAGCACAATATATGAGACTCGCTATATCATGGTGCTACTTTGAAGCACAAGTGTGGAAAAAAGGATAGTAGCATTGCCCCTTTTTATTTATTTTCTTTTTTTGGCCTTCTTTTTTTCTCTTTGGCCTTTATCTTTTTTTTATTTGGGTCAATGCTCTATTGAATGATGATCATCACACTTTTATTTATTTACAACTCAATGATTACAACTCAATTCTAAAACAAAGTATGACTCTATATGGATGCCTTCGGCGGTGTACCGGGATATGCAATGAATCAAGAGTGACAAGTATGAAGAAATTATGAACGGTGGCTTTGCCACAAATACTATGTCAACTACATGATCATGCTAAGCAATATGACAATGATGAATGTGTCATGATGAACTAGATGGTGGAAAGTTTCATGGCAATATATCTCGGAATGGCTATGGAAATGCCATAATAGGTAGGTATGGTGGCTGTTTTGAGGAAGGTATGTGGTAGGTGTATGATACCGGCGAAAGGTGCACGGTATTAGAGAGGCTAGCAAAGGTGGAAGGGTGAGAGTGTGTGTAATCCATGGACTCAACATTAGTCATAAAGAACTCATATACTTATTGCAAAAATCTAGAAGTTATCAAAGCAAAGTATTACGCGCATGCTCCTAGGGGGATAGATTGGTAGGAAAAGAACATCGCTCGTCCCCGACCGCCACTCATAAGGAAGACAATCAATAAATAAATCATGCTCCGACTTCGTCACATAACGGTTCACCATACGTGCATGCTACGGGAATCACAAACTTTAACACAAGTATTCTTTAAATTCACAACTACTCAACTAGCATGACTTTAATATTATCACCTCCATATCTCAAAACAATTATCATGCTTCAATCTTTTCTTAGTATTCAACACACTCAAAAGAAAGTTTCACAAATCTTGAATACCAAGCATATTATTATTAAGCAAATTACCATGCTATTAAGAGGCTCTCAAAATAATTTAAGTGAAGCATGAGAGATCAATAGTTTTCTTTAAAACAAATCCACCACCATGCTCTAAAATATCTAAGTGAAGCACATAGAGCAAAATTATAACACTCAAAAGATATAAGTGAAACACCTAGAGCAAAACTACTTAGCTCAAAAGATATAAGTGAAGCACATAGAGCAAAACTACATAGCTCAAAAGATATAAGTGAAGCACATAGATCAAAACTACATAGCTCAAAAAGATATAAGTGAAGCACATAGAGCAAAACTACATAACTCAAAAGATATAAGTGAAGCACATAGAGTATTCTATCAAATTTTAATTCATGTATGGCTCTCTCAAAAGGTGTGTACAGCAAGGATGATTGTGGAATACTAAGACACAAAGACACAAATAATACAAGACGCTCCAAGCAAAACACATATCATGTTGGTGAATAAAAATATAGCTCCAAGTAAATTACCGATGGAAGTGGACGAAAGAGGGGATGCCTTCCGGGGCATCCCCAAGCTTTGACTTTTTGGTGTCCTTGTATTATATTAGGGGTGCCATGGGCATACCCAAGCTTAGGTTCTTGCCATTCCTTGTTCCATGATCCATCAAAAGAATTCACCCAAAACTTGAAAACTTCACAACACAAAACTCAAAATAGAAAACTCGTGAGCTCCGTTAGCGAAAGAAAACAAAAGACCACTTCAAGTTACTGTAATGAACTCATTCTTAATTTATATTGGTGTTAAACCTACTGTATTCCAACTTCTATATGGATTATAAACTATTTTACTAGCCATAGATTCATCAAAATAAGCAAACAACACACGAAAAACAGAATCTGTCAAAAACAGAACAGTCTGTAGTAATCTGTAGCTAGCGCAAGATCTGGAACCCCAAAAATTCTAAAATAAATTGCTGGACGTGAGTAATTTATCTATTAATCATATTCAAAAATAATTAACTAAATAGCCCTCTTCAAGGAAAAATGACAGCAGTTCTCGTGAGCGCTAAAGTTTCTGTTTTTTACAGCAAGTTCAACAAGACTTTCCCCAAGTCCTCCCAACGGTTCTACTTGGCACAAACACTAATTAAACACAAAAAACACAACCAAAACAGTGTCTAAATAATTTATTTATTACTAAACAGGAGAAAAAAGCAAGGAATAAAAATAAAATTGGGTTGCCTCCCAACAAGCGCTACCGTTTAACGCCCCTAGCTAGGCATAAAAGCGAGGATAGATCTAGGTATTGCCATCTTTGGTAGGCAATTCTTCGATGATGCATCTATTTCCCTTAGGAATTTCTTTATTTCTAGTGATTATTAAACTTTTAGGCACAAGATCGAAAAATTCATTTGTAGCAATTGGTTCCTTAATGATATCAAAAAGATTGGGATGAATACTTATAGATTTAAGATCCGCAGTTTCCTTAGATGGTTCACCCTTATTTTTAGGAACATACATAAGCTTGGCAATTTTAGTAGGAGGACTTGGAGTATTCTTTACGGAAGAAAAAGCGGTTCCCAAGTTTGTAATGATACCCTCAAGTTTATCAATTCTAGTAGAATCTAAGTTCATCTTCTCATTAACTATGGGTTCCTTTTCCTTAATATTTTTCAAAGTCATTCCTACCTTAGATCCATATTGAGTAATTTGATTGTGGATCTTTTTATCTAGATTTTCAATTTATTCAATAGTAGCAACTTTATTTTCAATAATTTCAAGTCTTTGCATAACATGCTCCAAAGCTAACATGGTTCCATTAACCAAAAGAGGTAGTGAGCCAAATAAATTTAGCATAGCATTATAAGAATCAAAATTATGGCTACCCAAGAAGTTCCCTCCGGTAATGGTATCGAGGATATATCTATACCAAGGATTAACACCTACATAAAAATTACGGAGAAGAACTAAGGTAGATTGCTTCTTGGTAGATCTATTTTGAGCATTGCAAATTCTATACCAAGCATCTTTTAGATTTTCTCCCTCCCTTTGTTTAAAATTTAGAACTTCACTCTCGGGAGACAACGGAGAAGATATGAGACTAGTCATGACGACAAGAAAACAAACTAGCACACAAGCAAACAAGAGCAAACGGGCAAAAGAGGCAAATAGAGAGAGAGGATAGAGAGAGAGGGCGAATAAAACGGCAAGGGTGAATTGGGGGGAGAGGAAAACGAGAGGCAAATGGCAAATAATGTAATGCGAGAGATAGGGATTGTGATGGGTACTTGGTATATTGACTTTTTGCGTAGACTCCCCGGCAACGGCGCCAAAAATCCTTCTTGCTACGTCTTGAGCTTGCGTTGGTTTTCCCTAAAGAGGAAGGAATGATGCAGCATAGTAGCGTAAGTATTTCCCTCAGTTTTTGAGAACCAAGGTATCAATCCAGTAGGAGGCCACGCTCAAGTCCCTCGTACCTGCACAAAGCGATAGCTACTCGCAACCAACGCGATTAGGGGTTGTCAATCCCTTCACGGTCACTTACGAGAGTGAGATCTGATAGATATAATATTTTTGATATTTTTGGTATAAAGATGCAAAGTAAAAAGTAAAAGCAAAGTAAAAAAGCAAAGCAAGATTAAAGTAATGGAGATTGATATGATGAGAATAGACCCGGGGGCCATAGGTTTCACTAGTGGCTTCTCTCAAGAGCATAAGTATTCTACGATGGGTGAACAAATTACTGTTGAGCAATTGACAGAATTGAGCATAGTTATGAGAATATCTAGGCATGATCATGTATATAGGCATCACTCCGTGACAAGTAGATCGAAACGATTCTGCATCTACTACTATTACTCCACTCATCGACCGCTATCCAGCATGCATCTAGAGTATTAAGTTAAAAACAGAGTAACGCCTTAAGAAGGATGGCATGATGTAGAGAGATAAATTCATGCAATATGAAATAAACCCCATCTTGTTATCCTCGATGGCAACGATACAATACGTGCCTTGCTGCCCCTTCTGTCACTGGGTAAGGACACCGCAAGATCGAACCCAAAGCTAAGCACTTCTCCCATGGCAAGAACTACCAATCTAGTTGGCCAAACCAAACGGATAATTCGAAGAGACTTGCAAAGATAACCAATCATACATAAAAGAATTCAGAGAAGATTCAAATATTATTCATAGATAGACTTGATCATAAACCCACAATTCATCGGTCTCAACAAGAGAGGGGGAGAACTTTGTATTGAGATTCAAAGAGAGAGAAGAAGCCATCTAGCTACTAACTATGGACCCGAAGGTCTGAGGTAAACTACTCACACTTCATCGGAGAGGCTATGATGATGTAGAAACCCTCCGTGATGACGGCCCTCTTCCGGCGGAGCTCCGGAATAGGCCCCAAGATGGGATCTCGTGGATACAGAAAGTTGCGGCGGTGGAATTAGGTTTTTGGCTCCTGTTCTGATCGTTTGGGGGTACGTAGGTATATATAGGAGGAAGGAATACGTCGGTGGAGCACCGAGGGGCCCACAAGGCAGGGGGCGCGCCCTAGGGGGGGCGCCCCCACCCTCGTGACCTCCTCTTTGACTTCCTGGAGTAGGGTCCAAGTCTCCTGGATCACGTTCGGTGAGAAAGTCACGTTCCCGAAGATTTTATTCCGTTTGGACTCCGTTTGATATTCTGTTTCTCCGAAACACTGAAATAGGCAAAAAAACAGCAATTCTGGGCTAGGCCTCCGGTTAATAGGTTAGTCCCAAAAATAATATAAAAGTGAAAAATAAAGCCCAATATAGTCCAAAACAGTAGATAATATAGCATGGAGCAATCAAAAATTATAGATACGTTGGAGACGTATCAGTGACGGTGATGGTGAAGTGATCCACGCAGGGCTTCGCCTTCGCCTAAGCACTACGACAATATGACTGGAGGAGTAAACTGTGGATGGGGGCACCGCACACGGCTCACAGATGTTTGTGTGTCCTCTAGGCGCCCCCTCCCTACATATATATATTGGGTTGAGGGGGGAAGAGGCAGCCAGGGGGCGCCCAAGTAGGCCGAGTCCTACTTGGGCTCCCACCCCAATTCGCCCCCATTCATTGTTTTGGCACTAGGAGAAGGAAGGAGGAGGTGGCACCCTCCTTTCCTTTCTTCCTTGAGAAGGGGGAGGAAAGAGGGGCTAGCCCTCCTCCCTTGCCTTCCCTAGGGCTGGCCGACCTGATGGAGGGGCGCACCAGCCCCCTGTGGGTTGGTCTGTCCCTCCCTAGGCCCATTAAGCCCATATAGTTGGCCGGGGGTTGCCCGGAACCCCTTCCGATGACCCAATTCATACCCAGTACCCCCGGAACACTTCCGGTGTCCAAATACTATCGTCCTATATATGAATCTTTATATCTCGACCATTTTGAGACTCCTCGTCATGTCTGTGATCTCATCCGGGACTCCGAACAACATTCGGTCACCAAATCACATAACTCATATAATACAAATTGTCATCGAACGTTAAGCGTGCGGACCCTACGGGTTCGAGAACTATGTAGACATGGCCGAGACACCTCTCCGGTCAATAACCAACAGCGGAACCTGGATGCTCATATTGGTTCCTACATATTCTATGAAGATCTTTATCGGTCAAACCGTAATGACAACATACGTTATTCCCTTTGTCATCGGTATGTTACTTGACCGAGATTCGATCGTCGGTATCTTCATACCCAGTTCAATATCGTTACTGGCAAGTCTCTTTACTCGTTCCGTAATGCATCATCCCGCAACTAACTCATTAGTCACATTGCTTGCAAGGCTTATCATGATGTGCATTACCGAGAGGGCTTAGAGATACCTCTCCGATACTCGGAGTGACAAATCCTACTCTCGATCTATGCCAACCCAACAAACACCTTCGGAGATACCTGTAGAGCATCTTTATAATCACCCAGTTACGTTGTAACATTTGATAGCACACAAGGTATTCCTCCGGTATCAGGGAGTTGCATAATCTCATAGTAGTAGGAATACGTATTTGACATGAAGAAAGCAATAGCAGTAAAACTGATCGATCAACATGCTAAGCTAACGGATGGGTCTTGTCCATCACATCATTCTCCTAATGATGTGATCCCGTTCATCAAATGACAACACATGTCTATGGCTAGGGAACTTAACCATCTTTGATTAACGAGCTAGTCTAGTAGAGGCTTAATAGGGACACGGTGTTTTGTTTATGTATCCACACATCTATCAAGTTTCCGGTTTATACAATTCTAGCATGAATAATAAACATTTATCATGATATAAGGAAATATAAAATAGCAACTTTATTATTGCCTCTAGGGCATATTTCCTTCAGTGCCCTCATAAAGGAGCAAACCCGGGCGGTATGTGCCCCTTGCATATTATCCCCAAAGAGAAGGAGGCTGGTGGCGGTTCAGACAGCTCTGGCAGTGAGCAGACCCGGCTCGATTCATATTGCTTCTTTGACCGCTACTTCCGTGACGAAGATGGCGATGTCTAGGGCAACCGTAGGTGAACTTTCTCGATATCTCTAGTTTTTAGAAAATTAAAATTTCTTGCTAGTTCGATGGAATGTATGAGGAGACCCTATGCTATATGTGATCTAAGGGCAACTCTAACCGATCCCTTATAACCGGTTAGAGGAGTAAAACCTGGACCTAGCAGATTCCTTATCCTTCGTAAGGGAGTGAAATTGGTCTTGCTCTAGTGGCAAAGAATTGGTGAATTATTTACTCCAATGTCGTTGAATGAAATGTGTTTCGATGGTTGAGTATGTGACGCAAATGGGAATTTTATTTTATTCCACTAAGTTTAGGGGATCGGCTAGAAATGGTCAAAACTAAGTGGAGTAAATTTACTCCACCGTTTTACTCCTCTATTTATAAGGGATCGGTTAGAGTTGCTCTAAATGAGCTCGATAGTTCAAACCTTTAGAACATGCCAATTCTTGATAGTTTGATGGAATGTAGATGAATCCCCTCCGCTATATGTGATCTAAATGAACTACGTGTGTTTATTTTTACGCTGCGTGTGTTTATTTTACATTGCATGTTTATTTATATCGTTGCGTGTGTTCGTTTTACATTCCATGAGAGTGTATGAATTTAAGGCCCCGCTTGGATACGGTGTAAATTTATACACCTGGATTTAATCTACAGGTGTATTTTACCGGCTGCTGTGTTATTTCCTCCTAAATTGAAAACGACGGCTGGAGGTCTATTTTGATTACAGGGGTATTTAGGAGCAAACCGACAATCCAAGCAGAGCTTGCTATGAGGAAGACGGTTGTAGACTTGGACATATGAGATTTGAGGGGCGACTCACTTTTGACGGGTACGGTTGTAGATGCTTTAACAGGTCACCCGTAGTATAGTGTGGTCGCAGGATCATGAAAACTGAATCAAGGCACACAAAGAACAAGGAGTACTACATAACTGATGAACAAATTGCCAAATTTCTCCTTTTCAATTCAATGCCCATGTCCCGTCTCCAACACAGCACACGAATGAATTCAACATAAAACATCTCTATTTCCACCACACCACAGGAGAAAATCTCGAATTGGAACAGAATTACAAAATGAAAGGCGAGCTAGAGCTTAATCTGCGGCCCATATCCCATCCTTCACCTTAGGAGCAGTTTCTCAGGACTCGAATGGACATATACCAGAACCAACAGCAGTAATTTTCATACTAGTAGAAGCAGTAGTAGTATAGTTCGAGAAGAAGAGCGATGATTTGATAACCGGCCATTGATCGCGGAGTGCGCAGCTGCAACAATCCAAAGACGAGGCTAACTCGTCGCCACCGCCGATCCACCTGCCGTCGCGGATGCCGACATGATGGTTTTGCTGGACGTGGAGCTCGTCGGCCTCAGCGCCCTCATGGGGCTCGCCAGCGCCCACGCCCAGCCCCGGTGGCTCCGTGTGCCAGAAACCCTCGTGTTGCCGCCGGCGCTGGCGCTGCTCCCGCCACTGGGCGCGGAGAGCCAGTAGGAGGATGAGGCCGGGGGCGCGGCGCCGATGCCGCCGAAGAACCCGGCGCACTTGATCCTGTGCTGCTGCGTGTACTCGTAATCCTCGTCGCCGTCGCCGGCGTCGCGGGCGCCGCCAAGGTGGCCGAGCGCGCTTCCCTTGGGCTTGGGCTCGCGGTGGGACTCGACGCGCCGGAGCGCGCAGTCGCCGAAGCCGGTGGAGAGGCGCTCCAAGAAGTCCCCCGAGAAGCTGCGGCTGCCGCAGCCCACGGAGCGCGACCGCGCCACCTTTCTCCCGAACGACGAGGACGACGACCCCTCGCTGCGGCGGCCCGGGCTCTCAGGCTCCTCTATCGCCTCCAGCCTCCGCCCCAGCGACGCCGACGTCGCCGAAGCCACCGACACCGACTTCCTCCTCGTGGACGCGGCGCCCTCCCCACTGGCCAGAGACGACGACCCGCTCCGGTGGCCGCTGGAGGAGGAGGGGTAGAGGAAAGACCAGAAGCTCTTCTTGCGGGGGCTGTCAGAGGTGATCCCGGACGACAGCTGCGGCTCTTCCGGCCGCGGCGCCACGGACTTGCTCCTCCTGAGCCCGCTGGCCACCGGGGCGGGCGCCGAGGAAGATGTCTTGCCCTTGTGCGGCGGGATCGCCATGGCAGAGGCGGTGGAAGGATAAAGATTTTCGGTGGCGAGCCTGTTGGGCGGAGGGGTGGTCGGCGTGACGGAGGAAGGCGGCGGGTGGAAGGGGCTGGACTTGGAGGAGGAGACCAGCATGCCAAGCTTCTCCTGCAGGCAGAAGGCGCAGATGCCACTGCCGGCAGCCACCCCCGCGGCCGCCGCGGCGCCGGGCGGGTAGGGGTGCTCGCTACAGTAGGCCACTTCTTGATCCACCGCAACCGCCGCTGCCGGGGCCGCCACCGTCTCCGCCGCTTTCTCCTCCATGCCCGCCCTCCTCACCTCCTGTGCTACGATCTTGGTAATGCTGTGCCGGATCTTGTCTCAGTTGCTCTCCTGATGCCGATCTGCCGCGGCGGCCGGGCCGAAGGTGGAGGCGCGCGGACGGGAGCGGGGAGCTTGGGGGACGGAGAGGGGCACGAGCGCGCAAGCGGATGCGGATGCGGTGGCAGAGGAGAGCATGGATGGGAGTGGCAGGGGGCGGCGTGGGGGTGCGCCTTATTTTAGCGCCACTCCCGCCTGCGTCTTTTTGTCCGGTTCGCGCGGCCCTAGCCGTGACAAGGCTCGGTCATCGCACCGCACGTAGAAGAAGGAAAAAAAACAAGGGCTCGGTCAGGGCGGGCACGTGGGGGTGGGCAACCCTCTGCGACCGCGCGCGTGGCTCCACTCCACTTGATGCGCGCTCTGCCTCTCTCCACTGGTAACAACGGGTCTTAAGCAGAGTGTCAAGTAAAAACAACTCGGAATTACTGGTGCCGTGCCACTGGGACGAGACGAGACCATGCGTGATTGCACGTGCGATGTAGCAGTACATCTATCCTGCGATAGGTTGATGAAAATTACTACTGGATAATCGTGGTGCGCAGTGGGAAAAGGGTTTACGTTACGCTTCCCGCCAAAACATATTACACGGCACGCGATGCCGAATCAGGAGCCGCGCCTCTGTTCCATTGACATTGTTCATTCATCGGTGTCGTCGTCGGCCGATGCCCTTGCCTGTTTTAACCGGCAGTGATTGCTACACGTACGATGGTCATGGTTCTTGTCCGACGTGTGTCCGTTCCATGATTCCGTTTTCTAGCGCGACAGACGGGGCCGGACGTGTTTCCCCTGTTCCAAGAGAATGTACAGCCAGCTACAGAGCTACTCCACCATCACCATGGTAGATCCAGCACAAACTCAGCAGCGTCCCATGCCTGCTGTTTGCGAGCAGTGATCAGAGCACGACGGACGGCACATGACATGAGGCCTGTACACTGTAGTAGTTTTGTTCTTAACTCTCTCCACATCACAGCTGGAGCTGGTGATGGTATATAACACGCAACAGCCGGCCATGTTGCTGCTGTGAGTGAGGAGTGGATCGATGAACCATGTGCCAGCATGAGCATCCGAGGTCACTTTCACTGGCTTCATTTAGAAATCTCGAGCTCAAGAGTATACTACTTGATCTCCGTAACAGACGGCAATACGTTGTGACAGAGGGGCGGCTTCCTCTGATCAAGCAGATGATCTGGAATGGAAACGTCTAGTCTACTATCCTTGGTCAAACATACGCGCCTGAAGAATCTCCAGCTCGGGGGAGGGCTTTATCTCTCGGTAGCACCAGGGTGGCAGATCGATCCCATGATTTTGGTACTAGCCTACTAGAGCGCTCGTTAACATGTTCGTTCAGCCTTGCGTGGATGGGCATGGACGACGATGTGCTGCTGGAGGCCGCGAGTAATTTGCGGTCGGCATGCCTTCCCGCAACCGCAAATCCATGCCATGGGCACGACGCGCGCACATGGCTCCGCACGGCGTCCATCCATGCTCCGCCCGTTCGCATCAAATGCACCTGTACCTTGCACACATCGCCTGCATTTTATTTTTATACCGAGGATGAGGAGGATGAGGAAGGGTGCTACGCGCGGATCTGATTGAAGCGGCCCATGGCTCCATGCACATCGGGGGAGGCACCCGTCTGATGGACTTGTCGTTACCGCCGGGGGGGCACCTCCACTACCTGCTGCCGCGGCGGCACCGCACCGGCGTACTAGTACGTGCGTGCGGTGGTGCCGGCACTCATCATGCCCGCTGGGCTTGGGCTTGCACTTGCACGCGTGCGGTGGTGCCGTGCGTCCACTCTTCCCGGTGCCGGTGCGGTCAGCTCCTGCAAACATTTTGGTGGATCTTGCCAGGGATCGTGCATGCATGGCTCCGCTCCGGGTGACAACAGCGTAAAAGTAAGCAGCAGGAGTGCAGGATGGCAGGTGGCAATTTGAATTGAATTCAATTCAATCCAGTGGTCTGCTCTGACATATGGATAACCATCAATCATAACCTTGATAACCCGCCTGCTTTCGTTTGAGCACGGCCAATGAATTTGGCCCCTCAAATGTCACAGACGCGTCCTATTAGTGTTTGGGCGATTCAGATTCGCTGACTCGCCGTGGCAAAGGTAGCGAAGCTACTGTACCGCTACCTTTGCCCGGTCTCGTTCGTCGGATTGAAAAGTGGCGGATCAGATCGGATGCTAGTGTGACCAACAGTGATTTGTGTGAACAGTTGTTTATGTGAACAGTAATCAGAACAGTGATTTGGCTAATCTCAGCCTTCGATTCTTGATCCTACGGCAAAGTCAGCGGGGACTTGCTGTGGCTAAGTCAGCGAATCCGAATCCGTGTTTGGGTGTGTTTGTTTTTAAGCCTCTGTGTTGTTCATGCATGCAGCCATACGTCCACTTTTCTCCCTGTATATCTGGTCATATGCATCTTACCGATGAGATGGAGAGAGAAAGAAAAAAAGAATTTAAAAAATGTAGCATAGTGAGCGGACACGCCCAGTCATCACATATCCTCTCATGTATCGGCTGGGTAGGAAGGTAAAATATTTATTCTATGGAGAGCCATAACCCGAACAGGACCATTGTTCAAGTTGTTATTTTTTTGAGGAAAAAGTTGCTATATTTTACTATGGACATTTGATAGGATTTAAAACGCCAGCACAAGTAGGTAGCTTAAATTGGAAAGTATATCTGCAGCTGTGATGATTTTTTTAATGTTATTTGACACGTCAACCGAAAGGTTTTTCGATGATTAATTCCACCCTAAGTGAGGTTTCCCACTTGATATGTACACTTAAATTATTATTAAATCTGCTTCCAATTTACTACTACCTCTCTCTCAGTTTACAGGACGTGCGCGTGCCCCTAGATCGTCAATTTGACCAACCTAATACAAGTCATATATTACAAAAAATATATCAATATAAACTTCAGATGTTCTATTTTCAAACCGTATAATTTTTGTGTTATATAGTTTATATTAAGGTGATAAAATTGGTAACCTAGATATACGCGTAGGACTTGTAAACTGAAAGGGAGGTAGTAGTATGCATAGCACCGCTATAAATTTGATTTTTCAATGGGTAATCTTGTCTCATCTATCATTGATTGAAGAAGGATTGCAACTGAACCGTATCACTGACATTTCTCAGTTGCTGATCCTTTTGCTGTTTATGTGGATTCCTAGTATCTGTTGATATAACTGCGCTATGAACTAGTGTGAGTTCGCCCTTACATGTACCATCCCCCATTCCCATCAATACCAATTCTACCAATTGCCCCAGCAAAAAATAAAAATAAAACTACCAAGCGCGTACTGAAATATGCAACTATTTCGGGAGAAGGTGCAGGTACTACTGATTTTTTTTTCACTGGTCAATACGTCTGTTGTCACAAGAGACTTAAATCTTACAAGCACAATAATGCTCTTATACTTTATACACGGACATGATATCTAACACTTTTTTTAGGAAAGACCTGCTATCTACCACTTGACCACTGAACTTTCTAGCTGCGTGTTTAGTGAAAATAATACAAATAATATAACACTGGTATCATTTTTATGCCAAATCTACTAACATTCAGCAACTCCTATTCAGTAACGTTTTTTTTACATCAACAAATTAGAGGTGGCATCTAACACAAAGCAGGTCTGTTCAGTCTAGTTCGATAGTTATCTCGCAACAAATATATTCCCAGTATTGCACGGTGTAAATCTCTGATCATATTCATTTTCTCTGATCATATTTGTTTTCATTTTCATTTTCAAATCTCTGATCATACTCAAATCAAGAGCTCACACTCAACGAGGATAAATGTAACTCAATGATCTTATGAACCTACAACATTTACAATCATTATTGCAAGCCAAAAATAAGATCTAATGAGTCAGGAAAGTATTCTTGCCTTTGCTACTGTGGTAAGGTGACTTGTTCGCCAGCGCTTCTATAGGTACATTGAGCTGCGTAGCCTTCCTGTGCATGAGGTAGCGCAGTGCTCCAGTCGGCATTCTTGCCAACCATCCGTTAGCACAACAGAGCTTAATGCATTTTTGAAACAAGAGTACAAAACACACCACACATACTAAGAATGATAACCACAGATAATACACACGTCAGGCAGTATATCGCGGCACAGAAACATGCATTTGTGCATGTGCAATTGCTACAAATAGAATAAATAACAATACAACTAGATCATTTTGTAACAATTAGCGGCTCAGCACAAGCATAATGTATACTCCCTCCGTCCGAAAATACTTGTCATCAAAATGGATAAAAAAAGGATGTATCTAGAACTAAAATACATCTAGATACATCTCCCTTTATCCATTTTGATGACAAGTATTTCCAGACGGAGGGAGTATATAACATTGAAATTTCTTTTAATTCATCTTCAATGTTCTTATAATACTCCTGCATGCCCCTCATATTTGATTTCCCTGGACAGTATGAATCTCGGCAATTAAAATATAGCCCTGACATGCGATCCAAAATTTCCATTACTCATAATTCGTCAGTAGTCAGTAAACCCCGCAGTTCTACACTGTTATTTACGTCCCCAAGCATTGTGGGTGGTCATGAACGAAGTAGTTTGGGGCCAGAATTTGAAGCTACCCATGAAACAATTACATCCACAAGTGCATTGACATCCTCGGGTACTTGTGTTCGCAGAACGCCAGAGTCAGTGCCAAAAGTGGTACCTACCTCCTTAGCAACAGCCTCCCATGGTGTGCCTGTTGTGAGATTTGCCAGGAGTTCACCTCCACGGCTCACTGCATCAGCCATTCCTGGTGGAACGTCAGGAAGTACCTGAACCAACAACACACAATTACTTTGCTGAAACCAGAGCAACAACTCATACAACGACTTCTAATCTTCAGCAGAACTATTAATATTTCGTCTGGCATATATGGCTTTGTCGAGGAGTCCAAAACAGTACTTGTATGAATCCCGACAGAGAAAAAAAGCACCTGTTGCAATGGAAGGCCATGATCCCCAGGAAGTGAGCGAATCGACATATCAAGCTGTGAGCTAATGGCAGATTCAGAGCTTAGCACTTGTGCAATGATAGAGGTTTCATCAATTTGGTCATCTTCGAACTTTACTAGGAGATTTCGAGATATTCCGTAGTAGGATTTTATCTGTCCAAAAAAGTGGTGAATCAGCAAGTATATAGCAGTTGTAAAATGACGAGTTCAAACATCTACGTACAACATATCATGTACTCCCTCCGTCTGAAAATACTTGTCATCAAAATGGATAAAAAGGGATGTATCTAGAACTAAAATACATCTAGATACATCCCCTTTTATTCATTTTGATGACAACTATTTCCGGACAGAGGGAGTAGTTTACTAAAAGTAAAATTCGAAGTTTCAGAATTAACAAAATGTCCAACTCAAACTTGTGGATATTGTATACTCCCTCCGTCCGGAAATACTTGTCATAGAAATGGATACAAATGGGTGTATCTAAAACTAAAATACATCTAGATACATCCATTCTTTGGACAAGTATTTCCGGACGGAGGGAGTATTAGACAAATGCTAAAATTAGGACCATCATTTTGGAGAATTGTTGATTCCTTGTAAAAGTTTCTGGACACCATATATGTGGCCTACATTGTACATTGTTGTAAACAAAACTTCTTCTGCTTACTGCTAAGATAATAAAATTAATGTTTTGTCAGATAATTCACAATTGCAAATCGACAGCTACTGATAAGGATGCCTCCAGTGTCATACAACAACGGAGACATTATGAAATAATGTTAGCAAATTTCATCTCTACGTGATGTAATTTATGTATTTCTATGAAGTATAAAGTTAATAAAAAGCATCATGTTAGAAGGGACTTACTATATACTTTTCACTACCTAACCTAAATTTAATGCAAACAGTTCAAATGCTATAACAGAAGAGTTTGAACATACCAGCCGGCGTGTCTCCTCTGGTTTTGGGATGAAGTCTTCTCGGCCCTTTACCAAGTCCATATACAGTGGAGGAAGTTGTTGAATTAAGGGAAGAAGTTGCTTAACAACAGGAGGGCCTAGATTCTCAATTTGCTTAATAGCCGCTTCAGCCTGTTTGTAAGAATTATGATCAATTTAGCTCAAATGTTTAGAAAGAGGGAATGACATGATATCTACCCAACTATTCTTAATGTGAAAAAGCAGCATGTGTTGTGTATTTGGGAGTGTGGCACTAACAAAAATATTTAAGAAAATAGCTCAAATGATACATACACCATCATGCTTATTATAATATTCTTGATTCCTTGTTAATTGTTTAGACTTCCTGTGTTAGCATATGCTATTCTTGTACTTCCTTAGTACGATGGCCTTCACGGTACGGAAGAAAAGTTTGCTTTCCTCAAAACAAATATACAACAACAACAAAGCCTTTAGTCCCAAACAAGTTGGGTAAGGCTAGAGGTGAAACCCATAAGATCTCGCGACCAACTCATGGCTCTGGCACATGGATAGTGTTAGAGTTATAATATAAGTCATGTACCCCTTTGTATTTATCCCGTTGTATGAGGGGTTTCCTGCATATGTTCCACACCTGTACATGTATATATATATCGGCCTATGGCCTCATGGGAATACAAGTTGCATATTCCTAACATGGTATTAGAGCTAGGTCAATTTTTTGCACGCTGCAACTCGTGCATTTGATCTGTTCGCTCGATCTCCTCTCCGTCTCTCGATCGAAGCAGGGGGTTCGTCTCAGCCGCCCCCACTCTCCTCTCCAGCCGCCGGGCGTCCTCCACGCCGCCCATCCCGCCGGCGCCTCTCCAGCCGCCGGGAGTCCTCCACGCCGCCCAGGGAGCCCGGCTGCCGGCCCGTCCCGCGGCTGCCCACCATCCCGCACGCCCGTCCCGCGGCTGCCTGCTCGCCCGTCCCGCGGGTGCCCAGGGAGCCCGTCCCGCAGGCTCCCAGGGAGCTCGTCCCAGGTGTCTCGCCCGATCTGGTTCCCTCTCCAGCCGGCTTCCGAAGCTCCCGTAGCCTGCGCCTGATCCCGATCTGGTTGTTCTCGCCGGATCCCAAAAAAAAAAAAAATTGTCTGCTGCATCGGGTTTTGTTGCTGTCCCTCGCTGTCCGGTGATCTTTGATGGTACTAACTACACCGAGTTCACTGGCTTCATGCGCATTCACATGCGTGGCATTCGTCTTTGGGGTGTTCTTTCTGGCGAGGTCTGCTGTCCGCCACGTCCAGTTCCTCCGGTGGCCCCTACTCCGCCCACTCCATCGGTTCTTCCCACGGATGCTAATCAGGCCGCCAAGGATGCGGCTAAGGTTGCTGATGAGGCTGCTGATCGTGCTTATGATGAGAGGGTTTTGGCTTATGAGGAGGCTCTTCAGTTGTATCATGGTGCTCTGTCTGCTTACACCCAGTGGCTTGATGATGATGCTCGTGCTGCCGCTGTTCTCACTGCTAGTGTTCTGCCTCAGTTTGCTTCTGAATTTCTGGGTCTTTCTACTGTCTTTGAGATGTGGACCCGTCTTCGTGAGCGCTATCAGCCCTCTGGTGATGCCTTATACCTCTCTGTGATCCGTCAGGAGCATGCTCTTCAGCAGGGTGACTCTACTGTTGATGACTTCTATGCCCAGAGTTCTGCTATCTGGCGTCAGCTTGATTCTCTCCGTAGTGCTGGGTGTCGTACCTGCCCCTGTTGCCAGGCTGTCCAGGCCAATTTGGAGTTTCATCGCGTCTATGAGTTTTTGTCTCGGCTCCGTAAGGAATTTGAGCCCCGGCGTGCTCAGTTGTTTGCTCGTGGCCGTATTTCTCTCATGGAGGCGCTTTCTGAGATTCGTGCAGAGGAGACTCGCTTACGTGGTGCTGGTTTGCTGGAGGTTCCCTCTGTGCTTGCTACTCGTGCTCCTACGCCACCTGCTCCATCGACCACTTCTCGCTCGAGTGCTCCGCCGCTCTTGCCCACTCCTTCTGGAGGCTCAGGTCGCCCCCGTCCACACTGCGCCTATTGCAACAATGATGGTCATCTTGAGTCTCAGTGCTACACGAAGAAGAAACACCTGCGCAAGGCTCGATCATCATCTTCAGGGACTTCGTCGTCTACCTCGACAGCCTCAGCCATTGCTTTGACTGAGCAGGATATTCTGAGACTTAAGCGTCTGCTCGCGGCTTCAGGTTCTTCCTCGACGGGTGCTGCCGGTTCTGTGACTGATGCTTCCCGCACTGCGCACTCACCCTCTCCACAGTCAGGTACATCCCCATGGGTTCTGGACTCTGGAGCTTCTTTTCATATGTCTTCTCATTCTTCCACTTTGTCCTCTCTTCGATCACTCGATTCTCCTATTCATGTCCTCACTGCTGATGGTACTCCCCTTTCTGTTGCTAGTAGAGGCAATCTTACTACTCCTTATTCTGTTCCTGATGTTGCTCATGTTCCTCGCCTTACCATGAATTTATTTTCTGCTGGACAACTTACGGATTCTGGTTGTCGCGTCATCCTTGACGTTGACTCTTGTTCTGTCCAGGACCGTCACACGCACACTCTGGTTGGGGCTGGCCCTCGCCGCCGTGATTCTCAGGGTCTTTGGGAGTTGGACTGGCTTCATGTTCCTTCTGCTGCCACCACCATCGCCAGTTCTCCCGCTTCTGTTGCCTCCGTCACTGGTTCCTTCCAGCAGTGGCATCATCGACTTGGTCATCTGTGTGGTTCTCGGTTGTCTTCTTTAGTTCGTCGAGGCCTTCTGGGGTCTGTCTCAGGAGATGTCTCTTTAGAGTGTCAGGGTTGTCGTCTTGGCAAGCAGATTCAGTTACCATATTCACATAGTGAGTCCGTGTCTAAGCGTCCTTTCGATTTAGTCCATTCTGATGTCTGGGGTCCGGCCCCTTTCGCTTCGAAAGGTGGTCATAAGTACTATATTATTTTTATAGATGATTTCTCTCGTTACACATGGCTTTATTTCATGACTTCTCGTTCTGAGGTGTTGTCTATTTATAAGCGTTTTGCTGCCATGGTTCATACTCAGTTCTCTTCACCCATTCGTGTTTTGCGTGCTGACTCTGCTGGCGAGTATATCTCTAAGATGTTGCGTGGTGTTCTTGCTGAGCACGGGACTCTCTCTCAATTCTCTTGTCCTGGTGCTCATGCTCAGAATGGTGTGGCTGAGCGAAAGCATCGACATCTTCTTGAGACGGCTCGTGCATTGATGATTGCTGCCTCTCTCCCGCCTCATTTTTGGGCTGAGGCCGTCTCCACATCCACCTATCTTATCAATATACAGCCTTCCGCTGCTCTACAAGGTGGTGTTCCTTTCGAGCGACTTTTTGATCGTTCTCCCGATTATTCGCTGCTTCGCTCGTTTGGTTGTGTTTGCTATGTTCTTCTTGCCCCTCGTGAACGCACCAAACTGACCGCTCAGTCTGTTGAGTGTGTCTTCTTAGGCTACAGTGATGAGCATAAGGGGTATCGTTGTTGGGATCCTCTTGGTCGTCGGATGCGTATCTCTCGAGATGTGACTTTTGAAGAGTCTCGTCCCTTCTACCCACGCCCATCTTCCTCGACTTTTTCAGTGCAGGATATCTCTTTCCTCACTTTTCCTGACTCCCTTCTCACCCCTGCTGACACTGTACCTCTCCGTTCCACTTCCTCTCCTTCTCCACATCTAGTTGACTTGCAGCCACCATCCTCCCCGGTCTCCTCGCCTAGCATGTCACCGGGTTCTCCACCCTCATCTCCGGTGACTTCCTCCCCGGTCTCCTCTCCCAGTCTGTCACCGGATTCTACACCTTCATCTCCGGTGACTTCTTCGTCACCACCCCCTGATTCTACCTTGCCGATTCCTCCTTCTATTATTCCATCTCTTCCTCAGTATTACACTCGTCGTCCACGACCGGTTGATGCCTCTGTGGATGGGTCGTCATCTTCCTCTCAGCCTACTTATGGCTTGCGTTCTCGTCCTCGTCCGCCTGTTGATCGCTTTGGCTTTCCCACCGCTGGTGCTGCTGTTCTTGAGCCAACTTCTTACCGTCAGGCTGTTGTTCATCCTGAATGGCAGTTTGCGATGGCAGAGGAGATTGCTGCTCTTGAACGCACTGGTACTTGGGATCTTGTTTCTCTTCCTCCCGGAGTCCGTCCGATCACTTGTAAGTGGGTCTACAAGGTTAAGACTCGCTCCGATGGTTCTCTTGAGCGTCACAAAGCTCGTCTTGTGGCTCGTGGTTTTCAGCAGGAGCATGGTCGTGATTATGACGAGACTTTTGCTCCTGTGGCTCATATGACCACTGTTCGTACCCTTCTTGCTGTTGCCTCTGCACGCCACTGGTCTATATCTCAGCTTGATGTTAAGAATGCCTTTCTTAATGGTGAGCTGCGTGAGGAGGTGTACATGCAGCCACCACCTGGGTATTCTGTTCCTGATGGCATGGTATGTCGTCTTCGTCGCTCTCTCTATGGCCTTAAGCAAGCCCCCCGCGCCTGGTTTGAGCGCTTTGCCTCTATGATCACTGCTGCTGGTTTTTTAGCAAGTGCTCATGATCCCGCATTGTTTATTCACCTTTCTCCTCGTGGTCGGACACTTCTTCTTTATGTTGATGACATGATCATCACGGGGGATGACCCCGAGTATATTGCCTTTGTAAAGGCCCGTCTTAGTGAGCAGTTTCTTATGTCTGATCTTGGACCTCTTCGTTACTTTCTTGGGATTGAAGTCTCTTCTACCTCTGATGGCTTTTTTATATCCCAGGAAAAGTATATCCAGGATCTTCTTGCTCGTGCTGCTCTTACTGACGAGCGCGTTGTTGAGACTCCTATGGAGCTCAATGTTCACCTCTGTGCTACTGATGGTGATCCTCTCCCTGATCCGACGCGTTATCGTCATCTTGTTGGCAGTCTTGTCTATCTAGCTGTCACTCGTCCGGACATATCTTATCCGGTTCATATTCTGAGTCAGTTTGTCTCTGCCCCCACCTCGGTTCACTATAGTCATCTCCTTCGTGTTCTTCGATATCTTCGAGGCACGATCTCTCATCGTCTATTCTTTCCTCGCTCCAGTTCTTTACAGCTCCAGGCCTATTCGGATGCTACGTGGGCTAGTGATCCTTCCGATCGCCGTTCACTTTCTGCTTACTGTGTTTTTCTTGGTGGTTCTCTCATTGCCTGGAAGACGAAGAAACAGCTTGCAGTTTCCCGTTCGAGTGCCGAGGCTGAGTTGCGAGCAATGGCTCTTTTGACGGCAGAGGTGACTTGGTTACGGTGGTTACTTCAGGATTTTGGTGTTTCTGTCACTACACCGACTCTGCTTCTATCTGACAGTACAGGTGCTATCAGCATTGCACGCGATCCTGTGAAGCATGAGCTCACCAAGCATATTGGTGTTGATGCTTTCTATGTGCGTGCTGTTGTGCAGGATCAGGTTATTGCTCTTCAGTATGTGCCTTCCGAGTTACAGTTGGCGGATTTCCTGACGAAGGCTCAGACTAGAGCACAACATGGCTTTTATCTCTCCAAACTCAGTGTTGTTCATCCACCATGAGTTTGAGGGGGGGTGTTAGAGTTATAATATAAGTCATGTACCCCTTTGTATTTATCCCGTTGTATAAGGGGTTTCCTGCATATGTTCCACACCTGTACATGTATATATATATCGGCCTATGGCCTCATGGGAATACAAGTTGCATATTCCTAACAGATACAAGCTTCCACGCACCCCTATCCATAGCTAGTTCTTTGGTGATACTCCAAACCTTCAAGTCTCTCTTAACGGACTCCTCCCATGTCAAATTCGGTCTACCCCGCCCTCTCTTGACATTCTCCGCACGCTTTAGCCGTCCGCTATGCACTGGAGCTTCTGGAGGCCTGCGCTGAATATGCCCAGACCATCTCGACGATGTTGGCAAGCTTCTCTTCAATTGGTGTTACCCCAACTCTATCTCGTATATCATCAATTGGTGTCACATCTTCATCAATACCCCCATGCTCCTGTAGCATTGACCACAAATATCAAAAGGTAAGGTGTCCTTCTGAGGTACCACCTGCCCATCACGTCTAACCTCCTCCTCACGCCTAGTAGTACTGAAACCACACATCATGTACTCGGTTTTAGTTCTACTAAGCCTAAACCCTTTCGATTCCAAGGTTTGTCTCCACAACTCTAACTTCCTATTTACCCCCGTCCGACTATCGTCAACTAGCACCACATCGTCCGCAAACAGCATACACCATGGGATATCTCCTTGTATATCCCTTGTGACCTCATCCATCACCAAGGCAAAAAGATAAGGGCTCAAAGCTGACACCTGATGCAGTCCTATCTTAATCGGGAAGTCATCAGTGTCGACATCACTTGTTCGAACACTTGTCACAACATAGTCGTACATGTCCTTGATGAGGGCAATGTACTTTGCTGGGACTTTGTGTTTCTCCAAGGCCCACCACATGACATTCCACGGTATCTTATCATAGGCCTTCTCCAAGTCAATGAACACCATATGCAAGTCCTTCTTTTGCTCCCTGTATCTCTCCATAAGTTGTCGTACCAAGAAAATGGCTTCCATGGTCGACCTCCCAGGCATGAAACCAAACTGATTTTTGGTCACGCTTGTCATTCTTCTTAAGCGGTGCTCAATGACTCTCTCCCATAGCTTCATTGTATGGCTCATCAGCTTAATTCCACGGTAATTAGTACAACTCTGAACATCTCCCTTGTTCTTGAAGATTGGTACTCCCTCCGTCCAGAAATACCTGTCCTAAAAATGGATAAAATGGATGTATCTATAACTAAAATAAGTCTAGATACAACCATTTCTAGGACAAGTATTTCCGGACGGAGGGAGTACTAATATACTCAGTCTCCATTCTTCTGGCATCTTGTTTGCCCGAAAAATGAGGTTGAAAAGCTTGGTTAGCCATACTATCGCTATGGCACCGAGGCCTCTCCACACCTCAATGGGGATACAATCAGGGCCCATCGCCTTGCCTCATTTCATCCTTTTTAAAGCCTCCATGACCTCAGACTCCCGGATTCGCCGCACAAAACGCATGCTGGTCTCATCAAAGGAGTCGTCCAGTTCAATGGTAGAACTCTCATTCTCCCCATTGAACAGCTTGTCGTAGTACTCCCGCCATCTATGCTTAATCTCCTCGTCCTTCACCAAGAGTTGGTCTGCTCCGTCCTTGATGCATTTGATTTGGCCAATATCCCTCGTCTTCCTATCTCGGATCTTGGCCATCTTATAGATATCCCTTTCGCCTTCCTCCGTGCCTAACCGTTGGTAGAGGTCCTCATATGCCCGACCCTTGCTTCACTGACAGCTCGCCTTGTGTCCTTCTTCGCTATCTTGTACTTCTCTATGTTGTCTGCACTCCTATCCAGGTATAGGCATCTGAAGCGATCTTTCTTCTCTTTAATCGCCTTCTGGACATCATCATTCCACCACCAGGTATCCTTACCTTCGCTTCTCCTTCCCCTGGACACTCCAAACTCCTTCGAGGCCACCTTACGAATGCAAGTTGCCATCTTCATCCACACATTGTCCGCATCCCCTCCTTCCTCCCAAGGGCCCTCCTTAATGACCCTCTCCTTGAACGCCTGAGCTACCTCCCTCTTGAGCTTCCACCACTTCGTTCTAGCGACTTTGGCACACTTATCTTGCTGGACACGAGTCCGAAAGCGGAAATCAGTAACCACCAGAACACTCTCTCCAGGTATCACCTTACAGTCTAGGCACGCACGCCTATCTTCTCTTCTCGAGAGGATGAAATCGATCTGGCTAGAGTGTTGGCCACTACTAAAAGTCACCAGATGTGATTCTCTCTTTCTAAAGAGGGTGTTAGCTACAATCATGTCGTAGGCTAGAGCAAAGCTTAAGACATCTCCTTCTTGATTCCTGATGCCATAGCCAAAACCCCCATGCGCCCCTTCAAAACCTGTGTTAGATGAACCCACGTGGCCATTGAGGTCTCCTCCTATGAAGAGCTTCTCGCCAATTGGTACACTCCTAACCATGTCTTCCAGGCCTTCTCAGAACTCCCTCTCGGTGTTCTCATTGTGGCCTACTTGCGGGGCATACGCGCTGATAACATTGAGAACTAAGTCCCCAACTATTGACCAGGATAATCCGGTCCCCGCGTCTCTTGACGTCTACCACTCCATACTTGAGGCTCTTGTTGATCAAGATGCCTACGCCATTTCTGTTTGCAGCGGTCCCCGTGTACCACAACTTGAAGCTGGTATCCTCCACCTCCTTCGCCTTCTGTCCCCTCCATTTGGTTTCTTGGACGCAAAGGATATCAACACCTCTCCTCACCACTGCATCAACTAGCTCCCGAAGCTTCCCTGTCAGAGACCCTACGTTCCATCTACCTAAGCGAATCCTCCTAGGCTCGGCTAGCTTCCTTACCCTTCGCACTCGTCGAGTCAAATGCAAAGACTCTTGCTCATTTTCCACTACATCCGGGCGCCAATGTAGCGCGCCACTGAGGATGCCACGACCCGATCCTCGCTCACTTGCCACCGTATCCGGATCAAGATATGGCACGCCACCAGGGGGTGACGGCCCGGCCCTTGCCCATTTGCCACCACATCCGGGTTCCGATGTGGCGCGTCACTGAGAGGGTTACGCCCCAACGAAAATCTTTTGGGTTTCATCTCCATAAAAGTGGCTGAGTTTTTACGTTGGCTTGCCAAGCCTATCACAACCCTCCTCCTTTACCCGGGCTTGGGACCGGCTATGTTGAGACAACATAGGCGGAGTTTTTCCTCAAAACAAATATAAGGTCATCATAAGTCCAGAATATAGGAGACTGTTGTACTAAAAGTTGTGAAATACATAAAACCATATAACATCCCAAAATTACCTATTCTATAAACTTGGGGTATGTTTTATTTTGGGGGGCTCTGTTCTCTGCAGAAATGTCACATTAATTGAAAAAAAGGGGAAAAAATAGAAGCCATCCATCTGGTGGGACCAAGTCACAATGGTGTAGATTTGCAGAAAAATAAATCAGAAAGTTATCCCATAATTCAGAAGTATTCAGAACTGATACGTATAAGAGAGTAAATTCCAGTTTGAACCACATTTTTTGCACCGTGACAGTTTGAACCAGATTTATTTTTTATGACACACTGAACCAGATTTAAAACTAAGCCTATGTCGTCTCAACATAGCCGTTCTCATGCCCGGGTAAAGGAGGAGGGTTGCGTTAGGCTTGGCGAGCCAACGTCAAAACTCATGCGAAAATTCCAGTTCGAACCAGAGAGTAAATTCCAGATTTAAAAGCCAAAATTCCAGTTTGAACCAGCTTTAGCATATGATTGCCATGTCAAAAGATTTGCTTTACTTGCCAGGCAACTCAGGCCTACTATGCAGTGAGTCGGCATCCATTTGTCAACGTGGGCATCATGTACGATGCAGCTTTTGACAAAATGTGTTAATGTGGAATTTGCATCTAATCAACTCTTTGAATTTGCATTTAATCAACTCTTCAATAAAACAATGTTCAAGCACCACTTCATGTTGGGTGATGTGGCATCTTAGTCGCTGCCACATCGGCCTGCATGTGGGCTCGGTATTTGAGATTTTTGGTGCTTAAATCTCGTTCAATGTGTCACAAAAAATATATCTGATTCAAACTCCTACAGGGCGGAAACTATGTGGTTCAGAGTCAAATTTACTCAAAAGATAAAAATGCAGTGGTATGCGGCCAGGATGAAGCTGGATGAATCAATATATGCAAACTCTATGTATATATGGTAGTATATGTGTCGGATGAAAGTCACGCACACTTGCAAGCCATGCATGTATACACATACAAGAAAGTATTTTGCTTAAATAGCTGCTTATATCAAGAAACAGCTACTTAAAAAGGTCCATGGAGCTTGTTCACATGAGATGCCGATGTAACATAGGCAGTGGGTCTCCAAAACAATACAGTGATGACGAGGTGGCAACTGACAGTGTACACATGGAAATAAAACAGTGCATTGTATGTAATTCCATAGACATACATGAAAAGATTGACTTGAAAAACAGGAACACGTCATACCCCAAAACGAATTGTTGGAGATGATGTCAGCTGGGATAATATTGGGCCAAAACTCTGTGCCATGGGAACGATTACAGGTGAAAATAATGGAATCGCCAGGCTTGCCTCCTGTAAATGAATAATAGCAATATTACAGGCAGTTAGTCTTTTTATTTGAGTGGCACGATTTTACAGAATGACAGATTGAGAAGAACAAAAACACTTGGCACCACCTTCGTTGATTTTAAGTAGGAAAACGAGATTCCATCGAACGTGAAGTGGTTTGTAGCATTAAGATTTTCATGCCATGTTCAAGTAACTCATCACATACTAAACATCTGATATGCAACGTTCTCACTTAAGTTTGGCATTTGTATCTCTTGATGGATGACTAGCCAGTAGAAAATAGGCAGGACAATGTTGTCAAGTAAAATGACTAAATCTGGAGTATCTGCGTAACTTATGAATAGTTTCAAACTATTCCCAAAAAAAAAAAGGAGTTCAGGTCGGATGTCTATGGCCCTACACTCTAAACTTATGGAGATTTCATAGAAGGACGGGTAGACTGAAAAAACTATGTGTCATATTAACGCACCTTGTTATTGAATGACATCAGTATGTTTCCACTTCGCTGCACAGCATATCTTGATCCTGGAACAGGAAGGAGCGTAAGCCACATAATGGGCAATTAATTGAAGGGAATGAGAGGTCACGGTTGAATGAGTGTTACTTCATAGACAATCATCAGATTAATTGAAGTTCAATCCATGCTAGACTCTTACCAATCAGAAGATGGATGACGGATCCCAGCGAGTGTCCAACACCAAATGTGGGAAGGTCATTTACCTGAATAAAATTTCACATGCTTAGAATGGTGGACAAAACCTTGCGTTGATAGTTGAAGTGTACTACTTACAGGTTCTACCAAGTTTCTCAAGCACCTGTCAAACTTAAATTGAACTTGGTCTGCAATGAAGAAATGATCGAAGCCACTAGCATATGGTGTAGCAATCACCAAAGCTCCCCTGAATTTGAAACTGGTAAATCAGCATTTGTAGAAGTGGGATACCAAGCCAAGAGAAAGTATACAGGAAACAATAACTGCTGATGTAGGATATCAAGAGCTCAATGTAGAATATCAAGAGAACGTATACAGCAAACTGAAAGTATATAGCTAGTACTAGAGGCAGTTCAGAATTACACCATGACATGAGGTAACTGGAGTTCAACGTCTTATGAGATTGTCGCCTCCTCGGTGTATTTCAAACATGAAAATGCATATTTATTGTGGAACTAGAGGATACTGAGTATTTACTAATTAAATGTCGCTCTGCATTCAAAAGTACAACTAAGAATCTCATTAATTCATTCGTTAAACAGAGTAACATTGCTTATGAACGTACTTGTCTGCGAGACGCTCGAGGAAGTAGCGGTATGTGACCTGCGGCGCGGCCCCGACGAAAATCCCACCAATGAAATGAACGACAAACGAGGGCTCCGAGGACTTGGGCCTCAACACCCACGCCCCCTGCAAGCAATCACCAGGGATCAACCCAATCCAACTAAACACAGGCAGAAGGCGGTCGCAATTCGCAATAGAGGTGAGAGCCTACCGAAAGGTACCTCGATTTCGGTCCAATCTCCGGTGGAGCTCCAACCCTGGTTGGACTGCTTCGCCGCCTCCGTGATCACCCTGCGCGCCAGCCGCCGCAGCAGCGAAATGTTACTAGACTAGGAAGAGAGTCCGTGGTGAAGAGATAGGGAACAACGGGAATTATCGACCACCTACTTCTCGATCTGGGAGTAGAGCTGTATCGATCCGTCGGAAGGAGCCGTGGGAGCCGGAGCCGGAGCCGCCGCGCCGCGGGCCCCCTCCCGGTCGTCAGACGCGCAGCAGGAGATGGCGTTCCTCCTCCTCCTCCCACCTGTCGCCGCGACCCTACTTCCGGACCCCCTGGCCCTGAAGGGGCACGCGGAGGAGGAGGAGGCGGCGGAGCTGCGTAGCTGCACGGCGGACGGAGGCCGCGGAGACGCCGCCCTTATCATCTCTCGCGCTCGTCTTCTCCGATTCTCCCTCGCACTGTCACACCCAGGTACACACACAAGAGAATTCTGCACGGGACTGCTGTTCCGTCCCCGCTTCAACTACCGCGAGTGCGCGGCTATCACGCGGCCCACGCCCGCAACCGGCGAAGCATGAGAGCCGCACGATGCCGCACAAGACCACGAGCGCCGGCCGTTGGATATATCGGTCAAACATCTTCGTGCCCGTTGGGCGTTGGCCGTTGGCTTACGACGCACACCAGTGGGCAGTACTCGAGTACTCCTCCACCTCCGGCCCCCACGCGCTTGCTTGCCTCGTTTCTGCTCGTTGCTTGCTTGCTTGCTTGCCTCGTTTCTGCTCGTTGCTTGCGCTCCCTGCGCACCGACGAGTCGAGAGTAGCAGCGCATCAGCGATGCGGCCGTGGGAGCGCCGGGACCGGGACACGGACGACGGGGAGGAAGACGACGAGGCTGCCTGCTCCAACGCGGGCGCTAACACCAGCAGTGCGAATGCGAGCACGAGCTCGAGCACCGCTCCTAGCAGCGGCGGGAGGAGGACCGGGGGTGGTGCGGCGGCGGCGGGCGGGTGGGGGAGCAGCCCCGCGTCGGGGGCGACCATCAACCTCAGCCAGGAGTACACGCTCGCCATCCAGACCAGCTCCTACAACGA